>NC_134274.1:55608966-55787228 GCF_031893055.1 Leptodactylus fuscus | reverse complement strand
TAAACGCTGCAACACTGGTGTGGGGAGACGTCAGCAGGCTGGGCTGAAGCTCATCAGCTTGGGAGACGGACAGCACACTGCCTCTGAGGTCAGGGATGCCATCCTGGATGAGATGGCAATTTGTTTATCCCCGCTGCCCCTGGGGCCAGGTTTTTTAGCTTGTTGGAGGGCTCTGGAGCTTGCCAGCCTCCAACACGTTCCATGCCTGGCCCACATGTTCAATGTAGTGGTGCAATGATTTTTAAAAACATACCCCAAATTAGCTGAGCTAAGGGTGAAAGTGCGGCACTTGGACACCCACTTTCCCAAGTCTACAGTACCTGGAGCTAGCCGCAATACACTCCAGCAAGGCCTACATCTGCCTGAAGCACCTACTGTTGTGCGAGGTCACCACACGCTCTAACCCTAGATACCGTATGTTCAGCAGGGTGTGTGAGCAGCAGAGACCTTTGATGGAGTACCAGCTACAAAACCCAAGGGTTCCTCAGAGTCAGCTCCCTCACTTTCTGCACCATGAGTTTCCATGGGTGGCAGACTTATGGCTAGAGGCACAGGCATGGATAGGGGTGATGTGTAGGGGCAAAAGCAGTGTGGATGTGGAGGCAAGCTAAGCAGCAAAAACTGGGGGTACAAGCAGCCGGTGACATCATCACTGACAAGCACAGCTGTCTGTCAGCTGACAGGCTGACTTTCACCAAAATGAACAGACAATGGATAGACTCATCATATACATGTCAGTTACATGACAAATTTAGTGCAATTTGCAAGTCCAAGATGGTTTGGAGATCTGCGGAGAGGAATCTCACCACCTCTTGCGGGTGCCATCATTTGGAAGGCAAGCCCTGGGCTCAGTGGGTGAGAGCAAGCGCAGGATAATCGTCGTTTGGCCTGGCGGCCACTGCCTCTTCCACTGTTGACAGGGCTGGCGCTGCAGTCCAGACCAGGAGCCAGGACACCTCCACATCTGCCTCTGACACTTTGGGGAGTTCACCCTTATCCTCACCTTTTCCTGCCATTTCTCCTTTTGCCCGCGCCATCATGCGCCTCTTCCCAGCAACTCCCCATCTCCCAAGCCTTTCATTTCATGCTAAAGTACAGCGCAACCCACCCACATGCCCAAGGCTTCAACGGCCTCATCTCAAGAAATCTGGCCCAGGAGATGTTGGAATCCCGGCTGGGGGACACTCTGCCCTTTTTGGGCAGAGTGTCTACTGCGCCACCGCACTGTGCCGTCCACACCAGCACTTTCCCCCAAACATGAGGCGGTCCCTAAATTCAGCGCTTAGCCCTAAAGTTCCATGTGACCAGTTACGAATGGACAAGTGCATGCGGACAGGGACGCTACCTTTCAATTTGGGCACAGTGGTTGAATGTAGTTGAGGCGTGGACCGGGTCGCAAAATGTGGTGGCCTGACTTGTCTCCCCACACAACATTCCTGGGAGGAGGGCTGAAACACCACCCTCCTCCGCTGTTAAATTGACCCCAGCTACGAGCTGGAAACGCTGCAACACTGGTGTGGGGAGACGTCAGCGGGCCGTGCTGAAGCTCATCAGCTTGGGGGCCAGACAGCACACTGCCTACAAAGTGAGTCATGCCATCCTCGATGAGACGGCAATGTGGTTTTTGCCACTGCACCTGGGCCCAGGCATGTTGTCATGTGTGATAATGGCCATAACCTGGGATTGGCTCTGTAGCTTGGCAGCCTGCAACATATTCCATGCCTGGGCCACGTTTTTAACTCATTGCTGCTAATCTTTTGAAAAAGGTACCCCAATGTTCCTGAGCTACTGGTGAAAGTGTGGCGCTTGTGCGGATAGTTTTTAAAGTGTATAGTTGCCGCTGCTAGCCTCTATGCACTCCTACAACGCCTGTACCTGCTGGAACAACGGCTGTTGTGCGACGTCTCCACACTGCTGGCACTAAACATATCATGTGTTGAGCAGAGTGTGTGAGCAGCACAGACCTTTGATGTAGTTCCAACTCCAAAACCCTCGGGTTCGTCAAAGTCAACTCCCTCAGTTGCTCAACCATGAGTGGCCATGGGTGGCAGACTTATGTGAAATCCCATCCCATCCATTGCACTGGACACGAAACATTAGCATGCGCTCAGCACAACTTCGGATATGGCAGATGCGTTAAGCAGGGTGCAGGGTACAACACAGACCAGGCCCGAGCACCAGGAACAGGTGTTAGAAATACTGCAGCATCTGCCATTTCCTTCCAATTTTGGGGTTTTGGACCCGCCACCGACTTGTCTGGACCTAAGTGGGGATCATGAGACACAGTTGCCATCAAGGCAAGCTGTGGTCATGTGCGGTTTGCAGTAAGGGGGCAGTGCGCAATTGGAAGAGGAGTTGGTGGATGACGAGGCCACCGACCCCACATGGACAGGGGTGATGTCTAGGGGCTAAAGCAGTGTAGATGTAGAGGGAAGCTAAATCAACAAAAAACCTGGGTAGAAGCAAAGGCATAAACTGGGGTGATGTTTAGGGGTGAAAGCAGAGTAGATGTGGAGGGAAGCTAAGCAGCAAAAACAGTGGGTAGAAGCAAAGGCATGCAAAACTCTACCCTGTTGGAAGACTTATTCCTAGGTCTGGAACACGTTAATGGCCCCCCTGGACAAATTACTGCCACTCAGGGGCCTAGTGTCACCAGGAGGGACAAGTATAGGCGCATGTTGTGGGAATACCTGGCCGACACCAGCTCTGTCCTCTCCGATCCCTCTGTGCTCTACAGCCTAAACTTATTTTCTCATCTTTTTTTCTGAACTGCACATCTCTTGCCTGCTTCCTTTGGGATCTTAGAAATGGTGGTCCACTTCCACAGATGGTAACTTCAATAGACAGTGTAACGGGAGTAGCTGAGGGATCGCTGTCTTAACCACTTTTTGGCACAAAATTAACTTCCAAAGCCAAATATGGTGCAAGTATATGATGCAAGGACACCTACACACCTATCTCTGACACATTGGGGAGTTCACCCTCATGCGCCCTTTTGGCCTGCACCATCATGCGCCTCTTCCCAGCCACTCCACATTTCCCAAGCTTTTCATTGCAGGCAGAAGTACAATACAACCCACCCCCATGCCCAAGCCTGTAACAGCCTCATCGATAAACTGCTGGCCCTGGAGATGTTGGTGTTTGTTTATGCTTCTGGAGACCCAGGCCTTCCGTCAGCAGATGGCAGCTGGGGCACCTCCCTATGCTGGGCCTAGCCGTTACTACTTCTCTTGGTGTGCTGTCTCTGCCTTGCGCCTGCATGTGTCCCATAACATCAGTCGGGCCCAGAGCTCTGCGCTTTGCTGCAAGGTCCACTTGACCACCGACACATGGACAAGCGCCTGTGGTCAGGGATGCTGCAGTGCTTATCTTTAATGACAGGCAGGGTGAATGTGGTGGAGTCTGTTCCCCGGGTGCAAACTGGGGTGGCCTATCTCCTCTCCCAGGCCAAAATTCATGGCAGGAGTAGACTGAAACCCTACGAAGCTGCAACCTCCACCCCAGCTACTAGCGGAAAACACTGTAACACTGGCATGGGGAGATGTCAGTAGGCCGTGCTGAAACTGATCAGCTTGGGGGACAGACAGCACAGTGCCTCCGAGGTCAGGGATGCCATCCTGGCTGAGATGGCATTTTTTTTTCCCTGCTACACCTGGGGCCTGGCATTTTTGCGCCTGTGATAATGGCTGGAACCTGGTAGCAGATCTGGAGCTTGCCAGACTCAAACACGGTCCACGCATGGCCCACGTTTTCCAACTTGTTGGTGCCATGTTTCTTTGAAACCTACACCATTGTGCCTGATATACAGGTCAAAGTGGGGCCATTTTCGTAAGTGAGAACTAGCCTCTGCTAGGCAGAAAACATTCAGAGCACACTCCTCTCATCTTCGCACCGTTGGCTGGCGGAGGAAGACGAGGGGGTTGGAGTGGCATCTGATGTCCCTATCCCACACGAGGCTAGAGGGTGCACTTCAGTGCATCCCATTGCTTCACCACAAATGGTGTGAAGGGGAGTGGAAAATGGAGGAAATGGAGAGTGACCCTTACAGTTGGGGCCAGCAAAGGCATGCCAAGTAACACACTGGCACACATGGCTGACTTCATCTTGGGTTGCTTTTCAACACATATTTCACATCATGAAGAACAAATAATACTGGATTTTTTCAAGCCTCGAACCCCGGTCTAGGTCTAATGTCTGTTCCTTTCTTATATTAGGGGAGAGGGAAAAAAAATTACTTCAGTGATACGTTTAGCGTACATAGACTGACTATTAATGTGTATCCCACTTAGTGTTGTTAGGGTTACACACCGTCACAACCTGGCTAAAGCTTCTATAGCTGTTAATAAAGTCAACATAACTTTACGGTATCCAAAAAGACAGCTGGTACCGACAGAGAGCAAGACAAATGTCACCCAAAGCTGTGAGCTCTGAACACCCACAGTGACTTTGGCGTCATCATCATTATAAGGGAGCGGGTGGTAATAAATAACTTGGCAGTGCCTAAAACCCAAAAAGCTTATACAACTATATTTACATTAAGATACACAAATGAAACTTTTCAGTAGCATGTCATGAGACAAGCTGATAAGCTCTTCCTTTGTGCAGTGCTATTTGAAAGTTAAACGCTGCCTTTATTTTAATTCTGGAGAAGGTGCAGACATTAGATTTAGAACATGTTGTCTTCATTGTCCAAATCCTCTATATAGGTAACGCGTTTTTCGGGCCGAGCTGTCTGGGAACGAGCTGGTGCAGCACTGACAACCTGGGTGAATATGGCAAGAGCCTGAGATGTAGGGTGAATGAATCCCCAAATTATTTGTGGAATTCCCAGTGAGACAATGGCACTGTATACCAGTATTAAAAATTGTGGGTGCACATAACCCCCATATATTCTTTGAATTCCCAGTCAGACAATGGCACTGTATAGCAGTATTAAAAATTGTGGGTGCACGTAACCCCCATATATTCTTTGAATTCCCAGTCAGACAATGGCACTGTATACCAGTATTAAAAATTGTGGGTGCACATAACCCCCATATATTCTTTGAATTCCCAGTGAGACAATGGAACTGTATAGCAGTAGCAAAAATTGTGGGTGCACGTAACCCCCATATATTCTTTGAATTCCCAGTGAGACAAAGGAACTGTATAGCAGTATTAAAAATTGTGGGTGCACATAACCCCCATATATTTTTTGAATTCCCAGTCAGACAATGGCACTATATACCAGTAGTAAAAATTGTGGGTGCACATAACCCCAATATATTCTTTGAATTCCCAGTCAGACAATGGCACTGTATACCAGTAATAAAAATTGTGGGTGCACATAACCCCCATATATTCTTTGAATTCCCAGTGAGACAATGGAACTGTATAGCAGTAGCAAAAATTGTGGGTGCACGTCACCCCAATATATTCTTTGAATTCCCAGTCAGACAATGGCACTGTATACCAGTAGTAAAAATTGTGGGTGCACATAACCCCCATATATTCTTTGAATTCCCAGTCAGACAATGGCACTGTATACCAGTATTAAAAATTGTGGGTGCACATAACCCCCATATATTTTTTGAATTCCCAGTCAGACAATGGCACTATATACCAGTAGTAAAAATTGTGGGTGCACATAACCCCAATATATTCTTTGAATTCCCAGTCAGACAATGGCACTGTATACCAGTATTAAAAATTGTGGGTGCACATAACCCCCATATATTCTTTGAATTCCCAGTGAGACAATGGAACTGTATAGCAGTAGCAAAAATTGTGGGTGCACGTCACCCCAATATATTCTTTGAATTCCCAGTCAGACAATGGCACTGTATACCAGTATTAAAAATTGTGGGTGCACATAACCCCCATATATTCTTTGAATTCCCAGTCAGACAATGGCACTGTATACCAGTATTAAAAATTGTGGGTGCACATAACCCCCATATATTCTTTGAATTCCCAGTCAGACAATGGCACTGTATAGCAGTATTAAAAATTGTGGGTGCACATAACCCCCATATATTCTTTGAATTCCCAGTCAGACAATGGCACTATATACCAGTAGTAAAAATTGTGGGTGCACATAACCCCAATATATTCTTTGAATTCCCAGTCAGACAATGGCACTGTATACCAGTATTAAAAATTGTGGGTGCACATAACCCCCATATATTCTTTGAATTCCCAGTCAGACAATGGCACTGTATACCAGTATTAAAAATTGTGGGTGCACATAACCCCCATATATTCTTTGAATTCCCAGTGAGACAATGGAACTGTATAGCAGTAGCAAAAATTGTGGGTGCACGTCACCCCAATATATTCTTTGAATTCCCAGTCAGACAATGGCACTGTATACCAGTAGTAAAAATTGTGGGTGCACATAACCCCCATATATTCTTTGAATTCCCAGTCAGACAATGGCACTGTATACCAGTATTAAAAATTGTGGGTGCACATAACCCCCATATATTCTTTGAATTCCCAGTCAGACAATGGCACTGTATAGCAGTATTAAAAATTGTGGGTGCACATAACCCCCATATATTCTTTGAATTCCCAGTCAGACAATGGCACTATATACCAGTAGTAAAAATTGTGGGTGCACATAACCCCAATATATTCTTTGAATTCCCAGTCAGACAATGGCACTGTATACCAGTATTAAAAATTGTGGGTGCACATAACCCCCATATATTCTTTGAATTCCCAGTCAGACAATGGCACTGTATACCAGTATTAAAAATTGTGGGTGCACATAACCCCCATATATTCTTTGAATTCCCAGTGAGACAATGGAACTGTATAGCAGTAGCAAAAATTGTGGGTGCACGTCACCCCAATATATTCTTTGAATTCCCAGTCAGACAATGGCACTGTATACCAGTAGTAAAAATTGTGGGTGCACATAACCCCCATATATTCTTTGAATTCCCAGTCAGACAATGGCACTGTATACCAGTATTAAAAATTGTGGGTGCACATAACCCCCATATATTCTTTGAATTCCCAGTCAGACAATGGCACTATATACCAGTAGTAAAAATTGTGGGTGCACATAACCCCAATATATTCTTTGAATTCCCAGTCAGACAATGGCACTGTATACCAGTATTAAAAATTGTGGGTGCACATAACCCCCATATATTCTTTGAATTCCCAGTCAGACAATGGCACTGTATACCAGTATTAAAAATTGTGGGTGCACATAACCCCCATATATTCTTTGAATTCCCAGTCAGACAATGGCACTGTATAGCAGTATTAAAAATTGTGGGTGCACATAACCCCCATATATTCTTTGAATTCCCAGTCAGACAATGGCACTATATACCAGTAGTAAAAATTGTGGGTGCACATAACCCCAATATATTCTTTGAATTCCCAGTCAGACAATGGCACTGTATACCAGTATTAAAAATTGTGGGTGCACATAACCCCCATATATTCTTTGAATTCCCAGTCAGACAATGGCACTGTATACCAGTATTAAAAATTGTGGGTGCACATAACCCCCATATATTCTTTGAATTCCCAGTCAGACAATGGCACTGTATACCAGTATTAAAAATTGTGGGTGCACATAACCCCCATATATTCTTTGAATTCCCAGTGAGACAAAGGAACTGTATAGCAGTATTAAAAATTGTGGGTGCACGTAACCCCCATATATTCTTTGAATTCCCAGTCAGACAATGGCACTGTATACCAGTATTAAAAATTGTGGGTGCACATAACCCCCATATATTCTTTGAATTCCCAGTGAGACAAAGGAACTGTATAGCAGTATTAAAAATTGTGGGTGCACGTAACCCCCATATATTCTTTGAATTCCCAGTCAGACAATGGCACTGTATAGCAGTATTAAAAATTGTGGGTGCACGTAACCCCCATATATTCTTTGAATTCCCAGTCAGACAATGGCACTGTATACCAGTATTAAAAATTGTGGGTGCACATAACCCCCATATATTCTTTGAATTCCCAGTGAGACAATGGCACTGTATAGCAGTAGCAAAAATTGTGGGTGAACGTCACCCCAATATATTCTTTGAATTCCCAGTCAGACAATGGCACTATATACCAGTAGCAAAAATTGTGGGTGTATATAGCCCCAATTCTATTGCTAGGGGACTTGCAGGGTATTTCTGAGGTGAAGGTGGGGGGGCACACCATTGGAACGGGGATTTGGGGTGTATATATGGGGTATACGGGAATACACTGTCAGTGTGTTCCATTCAGGATCCTGGGAAAGCTGGGTTGCGGCGATTGAGCCCGTCAGTGCCACGTTACACTGACAAGCTTCTCCCTGGAATTGAAGTTATATGTAAGCCCAATATATTCTTTGAATTCCCAGTGAGACAATGGCACTATATGGCAGTAGCAAAAATAGTGGGTGTATATAGCCCCAATCCTATTGCTAGGGGACTTGCAGGGTATTTCTGGGGTGAAGGTGGGGGGGCACACCGTTGGAACGGGTATCGGGGGTATATATCGGGTATACGGGAATACACTGACAGTGTATTCCATTCAGGATCCTGGGAAAGCTGGGTTGCGGCGATTGAGCCCGTCAGTGCCACGTTACACTGACAAGCTTCTCCCTGGAATTTAGCTCTTATAAGAGCTGTTGGTTGTCTTTTCCTTCCTATCCTAGCCTGTCCCTGCCTACCCAGAATCTAACCCCTAGCTAACTGGACGGAAACCTCCGTCCTCGGTGAATTGCAAGCTCAGAATGACGCGAAGCTGGGCGGCGCTGTTCTTTTAAATTAGAGGTCACATGTTTTCGGCAGCCAATGGGTTTTGCCTACTTTTTTCAACGTCACCGGTGTCGTAGTTCCTGTCCCACCTACCCTGTGCTGTTATTGGAGCAAAAAAGGCGCCAGGGAAGGTGGGAGGGGAATCGAGTAATGGCGCACTTTACCACGCGGTGTTCGATTCGATTCGAACATGCCGAACAGCCTAATATCCGATCGAACATGAGTTCGATAGAACACTGTTCGCTCATCTCTAATGACTATATTCTCACTGTCTTGTGTATGGGGTTGAGCCTGGGTAAAACTTAGAACAGGTCCTATTCATGTTAGTTTTGCAGCGTATGCTCACTGACATCCGTGAATGGGGATGTCGTCCTTGTTCCATCTGTGCCATTTACTACACGCACACATCATGTGCAGGCAGCCTAAGCTTTTTCAGTGTCAGTTTTAGTCTGGGGCTCCACATGACATGAACACCCTGATTTGAAGTGGCAGAAACACCACAGCAAAAACGGCAGTGTTTTACAGTCTTTGGAAAGTTGATGGGATTCTAGCGAATCTCATCCACTCAGAAAAATACCCGCAGCGGAAATGCTGCAATTTCCAAATTGTTGCGTTTTGGTAAATCGCAGCATGTCATTTATACCTACGGAAACGCTCCTGTTTTCTGCATAGGTATAACTGAGGCAGAAAGTCTATGGAGGAAAATTCTGGACTATCAGTGAAAAGCACTGCAGGAAAAACCAAGATGAATTTCCGCCACGGTTTTTCCTACAGTGCTTTTTCGCTGCTTCCCACTACGTGGAGCCTTAGCCTTACTCAGTATTTTACATAACATATTTTATTTTTTGTTTCCACAGTCCAAATACATAACCATCTATTAACATTCATGAACCATGATATGTATGATCTGGATACGTCTTGTATACACCATTGCTTACTTTACCATATGCTCCGAACCACATTAAGCGAGTGTATATACTCAGTAAGCTCTAATAAATATATAATATTATTTACACAGTTGAGTGAAAGCAGATCAATACAGCTGCAACAACAGACACATTTCCTGTGCTGAAAACCTTTTTAGCTTTGGCACTTGCTACACGTACAGCATTTCTCATTTGGTTAAAGGTAGAAAGAATTCACTGCAATACCATAGTGATCATTTACAAACCACAAGTATTGGATACCGTGTAGTGAAGGAAGAAGAAGCAGAAGCCAATACGTTAATGCTACTTGAAGGTGGAATGCCCTATTAAAGCCTGGAAACATATTCGCCACAAAAGATATAAAGACGCAATAACGACTTGATAGAAAAGCAATTCACTGGCTACTGCAATTACTTGTATACAGAGTACATATAGAAGTAAAAAGATCTTAGCAAGCATTTACAAAGCATATTCATCTCTGCCGTATAGAAACCTACAATATTAAGTAGTTTCTTCTACCCTTCAAAGTCTATGTTCTTGACATTGGTAGGGATTCCAAGTATTCCCTACCATTGGATTTCATATCAGTGGAATCATGTAGGGATATGAAAATCATTTTAAAGGGGTTGTCTGAGATTTGGGGGGGGGGGGGGAGCATAAAATGTAGTAAAATAAACAAACATAACTTAATCCCCCATCTCGATCCAGCAATGATGTCGGTAAGTGTGACACCTGACCACTGAGGGTATTGATTGGTTGCAGCAGTCATATTCTGGAACAGCCCATTATGTTGTGAAAACGCAGAATCTTACAGTACCATAAGGCCGGGGGCCCACGTGGCGCAAACTCTACGACTTACCCGTGGCGGAAACACCACAGAAAAAATAGCTTCATTTTACAGTCAGAGCAAAGTGGATGGGATTCTAGCAAATCCTATGCTGACTTTGCAGTAAAAAAAAAAACAAAAAACGTGCTGTGGACACGCCGCAATTTCCAAAACCGGCACGGGTTTGGAAATTGCAGCATGTCAGTTATACCTATGGAAATGCTGGTGGTTTCCCCATAGATATAATTGAAACAGAAACTCTGCAGAGGAAACATCTGCAAATTTTCTGTCTAAACTGATGTGGGAAGAACCGCCATGTATTGCCGCCACAGTTTTTGCCACAATGCTTTTTTGCTGCGGGACGCCATGTGGGGCCTTATCCTTAGGCTCTGTTCTCACAGAGTAACGCGCCACTCATTTAGACACGTATACACGCAGGGGTGAACCTGCCCCTTTCGCCGCCCGAGGCGAATGACAGAAAGCCACCCCCCCCTGGAGGAGGGGGCGTGGCGGAGCGGGGCGTGGCGGAGCGGGCTTAGCAAAAGGGGCGGGGCTTAGCGCCGTTCGCAGGCAGAGAGCAGGCACGGAGAGGACCTGCTCTCTGCCTGAGCATGAGGGGAGGCTGCTGGAGCAGCGCTGCTCCAGTGGCCTCCCCAATCCACCGCTCGGTGCTAAGTCCTGGACTGGCTTGTCCTGGACTGGCTTAGGTAAGCAAAAATGCCGCCCTCCCTGGGGCCCTGGCATAGCGCCTCCTGAAGCGGTCGCTTCAGGTCGCCTCGTGGGAGGTGCGGCACTGTATACACGTGTCAGAGCCTGGTCCTTTAAAACAGGTCTCATTTATTTCAATGGGTGCCGGCTTATGCGCGTAGCACATTGAAATCAATGGGAGGCTTTGTAACTAGAGATGAGCGAACACTGTTCGGATCAGCCGTTCCGAACAGCACGCTCCCATAGAAATGAATGGAAGCACCTGGCACGGCGACCGGCCACGTGTACGTGCCAGGTGCTTCCATTCATTTCTATGGGAGCGTGCTGTTCGGAACGGCTGATCCGAACAGTGTTCGCTCATCTCTATTTGTAAGCCATTGATTTCAATGTATTACGCACATAAGCCGGCACCCATTGAAATCAATGGGATCTGTTTTGAAGCGCCGCGCTCTGACACACGTATACATGTGTAAATGAGTGGCGCATTACTCCGTGAGAACGGAGCCTTAAAGTGAATGATATTCTGGCTAATCCCATGCACGCATTGCATGTTTTTTAAGATAGGTACAATAAAGGCAAAAAGTTCGCAGAGGAAAAATCTGCAAAAACACAATGAAAAATGCAATTTGTTTCTGACACTTTTTTTTGTTTTTTGCTGAGTTTCACTACATGAGACCTTAACTTTAAGCTGCTTTTATTGAAAAAAACCCCTACAAAACTGCAGTGTGTGAACCCAGCCTACATAAAAATTAGCGTGTTACTGTGGCCTTATCAAAGAGCTCAGAAGATCATTGTAATATTTTTGGATTAAAGCAAATGAAGGGCAGATGTTCTTTAATTAGTCACATGGATACTTCCAAGAAGCCCATGTGAAATCCACAAAGTATATATTTGTAATAAGGAATAACACTAACGTTTCACTAGAAGAACCTTGAAATAAATACAAAGTTAGAAAAAAAATTTCCCTACTTGGAAAGCAACCTACTGCCAGGTAAAATGATCTAGCAAAAAGGTCATATGATTTATCTCTGAAGGAGTCTCTTGTATTAGATGGATGTGTCTGCTAGACCAGAGCAGACCATATAGGCCAGCACCTAGAGGAGTATTGCACAGTGTGTATTACATGCTACATAAGAAGCCTGTAAGGAAGATATATGCAAATAATACATACTGTATTAAGGAGGTCTCTGTGCCACCCTTCGCTCGTACGCTGCAGCGCAGGAGGTGAGTTCAGTTTGATTCTTCGCTTAGAGGTTTTTGTTACTCTGTCTGAACACTGATCTATTACCTCTCCTCTGTAATTGAATTTCCACCACACCCATCTCTTGCACCTTGTTTCTCTCTGTTCTTCAAATAGTTAATTTTAGCCTTGCCTGTGTGATTGACAGCCCGTCTACCAATCAAGCCTGGGGCTGGTCCTAGACTTCCTATATACAGGTCATCAGCCCACTCAGGGTTACTGGCTATTGTGACTCAGTCTTGTGCTTTTGTGCTCGCTATCTTCCTATTTCTATTATTATTGTATTACTGACCTTTGGTTTCCCTTGTGACTGTTCTTTTGGATTACGATTTGTACTGCTTTGTCTCTCTGGCTTTGACCCTTGGCTTGATGACTCCTCTTCTATGATGTTTGTCTTGTCTTGTTCTGTGTGCCACGTATATCTAGTAAGGGCTTTGTCGACCAGTTGTCCTCTGCCTCCTAGGGCACTAAGGTAAGTAGGCAGGGGCAGTGAGGGGTTCAGCTTAGGGATCGCTGTCTCATTGTGTCCCTCCCCCCATGGTTCGCCAGCAGCTACTGTGGAATTGCTCCTAAGAATTCCCTTATACTCATCATGTCACACAGCATTGCAATCACAATTTCATGTGGTACATTTTACACAATCTATTACGCCTTTTTAGAAAAATACGTTCAAAGTGCACGTGGCCAAAAATAATTTAACCAAATTCGCCTCAAAATCCTGACCAAAACGACAGCTCCCATTGAAATCAATGGGAGCCGGTAAGGTTTTTTTTTTCCGGGAGCCGTTTGAAGCGGAAATAAGTGACATGCTCATTCTTCAGGCATATCATATTGAAAGCAATAGGTAAAAAAAGCCTCCTATTGATTTCAATGGGTAGTGCGCGTATGCCGGCAACCACTGAAGTCAATGGGATCTGTTTTTTACGCTGCTCACTCTGAACGAGTTTAAGTTCAGAATGAGTGGAGCGCACACTCCGTGTGAAGGCTCCCTAAGTGATTCATGTACATTACATGTCCGTAAACAATTCCTTGTGTAGAATCCAAACCTCTCTCCATACTGTCTAGTTCTGATGAAGGTTTGGAGCGTAAAAAATAATCAATTCCTTCACCGCATCGCATAAGTTGTATATAGTAAAGGAACTTTCCAAGCAGTAAACAAGTCATGCACCAAACTTTCCTTAACAATTTGTTTTTATGTGAAAACATAAACACACAAAGATTCCAGTTGAAGGCTATGTCCACCTCCGCAACCATTACCCCCCCCCCCCCCCCACACACACACACACACCCCAGTGCATCTAATAACAAACATGAAGATATCATCTGGATTACAAATTTCTTCTTGTCTTTTTTTTCTTTTTACAGATCCTGCACAAATCTATGCATATCCACGGTAATAGACAACAAACCCCATGTAGTCTGATCCTACAGCCATATAAATTAGGTTGTACCTCACTTGTTGTCTAACATACCAAAAGGTAACAAACAGAAAAAGGTGACGAAAGAGAGTATTGTTACAAGATCTACTACAAAAGGTGGGTGAGTCGCCACTTGGAAAATTGTTACGAAGGTGGATATGTGAACAGATACAGCAGAAGAATTTGTAGAGATATCAATCTTTTCTGTATAGATATGCCAAGTAGGGAGGATGAGGAAGTTTTCAGCAACCACGTAAAATGATTTTACTTATCTGTTGTTTATATAGTGCCAACATATGGCATGGCTCAGAGACGGCACCGTCTACCTCTATCTGAAAAAGACATCTGTACACCGGAAGCAACTTTCATAAAAAGCTAATTGATCTATCAGTTTATTTTGGGAAGTAAAGGGAAACTGGAAATCCATAAAAACATAGGAAAACAATACAAACTCCATACAGATGATAACTTTGGTCAGATTTGACTCCAAGAGCATCTTGCTGAAACATTATAGTGCCAAATGTATACTTTATATATAGTTCATACAGTTCTGTGCCACAGGACATAATAATATAAGGTGACTAGTATAGCTTTACTGAGTCCTAGGAGTTTTAAGCTAAAAATGGATACTTTCTACTTCCTATCATTAGAATCCCTTTTTTTTCTAACATGTAGGAATAGCCTAAAGAAAGCCTATTTGTCTCCTAGCTTTAGATGTCTTCTCCGCACCGACGTTCGGTAGATATTCCAATTTGCGTCTTTATGCAATGAGTTCTCTCGCAGCACTGGGGGCGGTCCTCAGCGCTCAAACAGCATTGGGGGCGTCCCCAATGCTGCGATAGAACTCTCCAGTGCTGCCTCCATCTTCTTCAGGAACAGGCCTCTACGCGTCGTCTTCTGGCCTGGCTTTCAATCTTCTACGCATGTGCGGCCATTTTTTTGTGGCCGTTTACACGAGCTCTGCCCAAGCCCCACTGCAATGATTGCGCATGTGTAGAAGACTGAAAGCCAGGCCGGAAGATGATACGTAGAGGCAGATTCCTGAAGAAGATGGAGGCAGCGCTGGAGAGTTCTCTCGCAGCACTGGGGACGCCCCCAGTGCTGTTTGAGCGCTGAGGCCCGTCCCCAGTGCTGTGAGGGATCTCATTTGCACATAGATGGAAAATGGAATATCTACCGAACATTATTTTATGAACATTGATGAGAATCATTGAGGATTCTCAATAATGTTAGAGTATGTTCACACAGAGGAAACCTTTTCCACCATGTGAATTTTCTGTGCAGCTAGCCGCAACGGGTTGCCAATGCAGTGCATTGGCATTCCGTTGCGGAATCCCGCTCCTGATTAGGCCCGAATTAATGGGCCTAATCAGCAGTGAGTCTCGTGCCGTGGAATCCATGGGAAAATAGGGCATGTTGCTTCTTTTTCCCGCTAGCTGAAAAAAAATCGATAGCAGTAAAAAAAAAAAGCGAGGGACTCTCACTGAAATGAATGGGAGACATTTTTGCAGGCGAATTTTGAGGCAGATTCCACTTCAAAATCTGCCTGCAAAAAACTGTGTGTGAACATACCCTTAGGTGTACAATAAATAATGTTCCCTCTCCCTCTCCATCTATTTAAAGGAAATGTATTGCCAGAAAATGACCTATTGTAAAGCTAAGCAATTCCAGCTGCTGCCACTAAGCCTATTCACTTCTTGTCTCCTGGACACTGACCATAGTCACAGTGGTTTATGGCGGAGTTTTCTTCGCAAGATGATGGCTTCTAAGCATAATAAGAGCAAAGTTATAAGTGATTGAATTGAATCTTTTCCCCAGAAAACTATATATATATCTGCTCAGCTCTTCCTGCTCTATAACCTGCTGTCTCCTGACAATACTGCATATACCACATGACAGTATGTATACTGTATGGACAAGGCTGTAAATACACGCAGTCCTGCAATTGTTATCCCTAACAGCTTCGTTTCCCAACTAAAAAAATCTATGCTCAGTTTTGTGCTCTATTATGTTCCCACTGAGCTAGAAAGCAGAAACTTGTGAGCCGTATTTATAATAAATAGTTAAAAGAAAAACCGAAAAGTAGTTCAGGGTACCATCAATAGACACAAAAGCAACAAGTGTTACATGTTGAAAGGCTTGTGGCAAAACCGGACCATACATGGATTGAGAGAACTTGATCGTAGCTTGGTGCCAAGTCGTGCACTGGAATGACATTCTTTTTATATAAACAGTCAGAAGCAAATGTACAACATAGCGGATCATTTTTTTTATACAAGTACAAGAAATGGGAAGGAGGGGATAAATCTTGTGCTGAATCATAAGGCTCTGACTGCTTCTGCATAAAAGGAAATGTATTCAATATAACATAACCTACAGATTTATCCTCCTCGCATCAAACATTCACAACCTGTTTCACATTCCAAGGAAACAAAGCTGGACTGTTGAACACAGTAGTGAATGTCACTGCTACTTACACACACTGTCATGAGAAGTAGATCACCAAGAAAACAGCAGAGGGTTCGGGAAGGCAAGCTTGGCTCTAGTCTAAGACATCACTATTCTTGGGAGCATGTCTGAATCTTTCCTTTTGATGTGAGATATGGTGCTGGTTTCTTTTCCTTACAGGCAGCTCTAGATAAACTCCACTGCTACATCAGAGCATGTAAAAGCCTGTGACAGAATGCAGGCTGCTGTAAATGTTAACTGTATGCTGATAATGGGAGGCGTAGATGGGGCAGAATATCTAGTATGCAAGTCCTGTTTTAATGTGCTAGTAGATTCAAGAAGAACCTGTCAGATGTATTAGGTTGACATTCTCATAAAAAAAAGATAAACATAAGTCACATACCTCCCAACTTTTGAAGAGTAGAAAGAGGGACAATCCTCCTACAGTCACCTGTAAATTATGTCCCCCCTCCATCTCTCCCCCAGTTTCATATACACCCTTCATCTGCCCCTAGTTTCATGCCCCCCCCCCTCCATCTCTGTCCCCACTTTCATATTCCTCCAGTTTCATGTCCCCCCGGATCTGCCCAATTTCATGCCATTCTCCCCCCCCCCCTTCATCTGCCCACAGTTTCATGTCCCCCTGTCTCTGCCCCAGTGTCATGCCGTTCTTCAACCCCTTCATCTGCCCCAGTGTCATGCCATTCTCCCCCCCCATCATTTACCCCAGTGTCATGCTGTTCTCCCCCCCCCCCTTCATCTTCCCCAGTGTCATGCCGTTCTTCGCCCCTTTATTTGCCCCAGTGTCATGCCGTTCTCTCCCCCTCCTTCATCTGCCCCCAGTTTCATGGGCCCCCTTCATTATGTTCCACCTTTTTGTTTAACACAAACACTTACAATCACCTTCCATCGCTCCTCTGCAGTTCTCTCACTCATACACATAGTTGTAGGCGCGATGTGACGTCATCACATCACAGCTACAAATGTCGCTGTGACAGCTCCTGCTTTAAACGCCTAAGTATTCAGCTCATTGGCGTCCGTAGGACGCCAATGAGTTGAAATTGGGACATAGCTCCCACCAACCTTGACTGTTGGACAGGACACCGAAATCGTGAGTGTCCCACGGAAATCGGGACGGTTGGGAGGTATGTAGGTCATAATGTATGCAAGACGTCTTACCTCTGACTCCTCCCTGCCCAACTCCACTTGATTGACAGGTTTCTCCCTATATGCACCCAGAGAAGCACACATTTCATTGTCACATATCATTGATAACCCCTATCCATATGCCTATAGGGAAACATAGAAGTAGCTTTTCAACTCTGCAAAGATCTCCTCTTACCCTGGCAGACTCACTGTGAAAATTTAGTACAAGGCCAGACAATCGCTTGAAGAAAATTGTTTGAAAACATGCTACAAATATATAGACACCAGCAGAGTCACAGTATTGGTAGGTGGTGTGAGAAGGTGATAGGCAGAGTGCTGGAGTCATAATATATTCTGTAACCCCCAGATTCCTGACCTATGTATGGTCCAAGGCAGGTATTGAATAGGCCTCAGCACAGGTGTAGGTCCTGGGCTCGTTACTGGCCCATAAAAGACTTCAGAACCTGCACATCAGGGCAGAACCTGGGAGTGAGTGGAGGTACCTGGGTCTGTCCAGGAGAGCTGAGTTTTAGTGAGACCAAACTGGGACTTGTTTTGTTTGATCGTGTGGCTGGAAGTAAGCCACACATACAGTTAGCCTTATTTTGTATTAGGTAGAGCTCAGACAAGCAGGAGTTTTGTTTTGCATTTTGCCTGAAGTTAAGGCTGTATTTTATTTTGCTAATTTTTTGTGTCTGATGTGAAGATTTATTTATTTTGCTGTTTTTACTAAATAAACCTGTCTACGTTTCCCACAGTAGGCATCTCAGTACTTTGTCTTAAAAGGTTTTTTGAACCTAAATGCATGTTTCATGGACCTGCAGATCAGATACTGATGACCTATTCTGTGGAATATAAAAACTGCAGTTGGGGCTGGAAAAGGCCCTATGTAATGGAAAAGCAGAATTTTTTTTGTTATGTTTTGTGGATTAAGTTAAGTTGATTTCCTGTTGTATTTCGCATTCCCTTTGTAGCCACTCCTCGGTTTGATTCAAAAAAACTGGAGCAAAATCTGCAACAGAAAAAGCAGCTTTTCTGCAAAGTGGGTCTTTAGTCTTAGGTTAAGGCCTCACATTAAGAAAATGCATCTTTTTATGTTGTAGATTTTGCGTTTTTTTTTGTTTTTTTTTAGCAAAAGTCAAAATGGCCCCTGCACACAGTATTATGTCCCTTAGTGGCCCCTGCACACAGTATTATGATCCTCAGTGGCCCCTGCACACAGTATTATGATCCTCAGTGGCCCCTGCACACAGTATTATGTCCCTTAGTGGCCCCTGCACACAGTATTATGTCCCTTAGTGGCCCCTGCACACAGTATTATGATCCTCAGTGGCCCCTGCACACAGTATTATGATCCTCAGTGGCCCCTGCACACAGTATTATGATCCTCAGTGGCCCCTGCACACAGTATTATGATCCTCAGTGGCCCCTGCACACACTGTTATGTCCCATAGTCGCCCCTGCACTCAGTATTATGCTCCACTGTGGATACCCATAAACAATTATCATACTTTGGGGTCTTTTCAGACCCCAGAGTATAATAATCGGAGACCCAGGGGGAATAAAAAAAAAAAAAAACACTGTCCCCTGTCTCACTGCAGTCCTCCACTGTTGTCCTTCTTCAATGACGTCAGACGTTACATGACCTGGGATGCAGGCCGGGTTCATTTGACGTCAGACAACTAGGCCTGAAGCCTGCCCGGATCATGGAGAGGTAAGTAACAGTGTTTTTTTATGTTTCTTACCTCTCTCCGGCCTCCGAACATTATACTCGGGGGTCTGCAAAGACCCCCCGAGTATAATGATAGTCTTTGTGGGGCCCGCGGTGTCACTTACCGATCCCGGCCCAGCCAGGACCGGTAAGTAAATTGGGCCAGTTACCGGCTGGAGTAACTCCAGCGGGTAACAGCCTATTAAGAAAAAAGAATAAAAATGCAGCGGTAGCTGCTGTCACGAGTCCCCTAGTGTCCCGGGCCCTGTGGAAGCCGCTACCACAGTAGTTACGCCACTGTCTGACAGTGAGTGACAGCCTTTCCTTTATGAATGTGCATATTGTTGTCATGTTATTCTTTAAGGAAGGAAAATATATTAGAACAAATTTTGAAACAGGAATTCTAAGGCATAGCACATGCATAATACACAAATCTATATATAGTACTTATTAAAAAAAAAAAAGTCTTGTAGTAATTTTCATACAGAAGTATGTGATGACAGTTTCCATATATAAAATAGACATTTGCATCGGAACTATATGAGAACTTTGACTCATGCAGAGCTCTGTAATCCACAAATTTATGGAGGCGAGATGCTGTGTAATACATAACTTACATTGCTATATAGACTAGGAACATAACTGTCAGGATTTATATTTAGTTAAAGAGGCTGGACAGGATTAGAAAACATCGCCACACTTTTCTATGTGTTCTCATTGATATTGCGGCTCAGCTTTATTCACTTGCATGGCAGTGAGCTGCAATACTAGACACAACCTAGTGACGAAAGGGGCACTATTTTTAGAAAAAAAAAAGTATTTTTTTCAAATCCTAGACAACGCCTTTATTTGACATTTACTACATAAGAAGTGGAATGACAAACAGTAAATAGTTGGGAAATACAGTCCAGTTTGCATGACAAAGTAGGAAGAGTTGTGTAGACTGATATATAGTTTTGTGGAAAAGGATTCAGTAGAACCTGTATTTCTTTGAGTTAAACCTCTGCTCATTCTGGGTTTAGTAGTCCAATAGGCAAGCCCACTAGTACCTGGAAGGCTGCGGATCACCAAGTAGGACTACCTAGAGGTTTGAACAAGTTTATAAAAAAAAAAAAAAAAAAATACAAAAACCTTTTTCACAACAAGTTCGCCGAACAGAGCGTACTGCGCAGGAATCCGACGTCCAGCCAAAGAAGGAAGGGAGGATGCAGAAGAAGACAGAGGTGGTGCTGGAGTCGGTTTTCGAGCAGCAATGGGGACGCCCCCATCGCATCTCCTGCGCTGGGGGACGCCCCCACCGCTGCGAGAGAGCTAATTAGCATATCGGTACAAACCGGTATTTCGAACGAACGGTGCGGTGGAGATCACTTCCAAAGGTAGGAGAAGAATAGCCTTTCTAAAGGCTATTCCGACATGTTACCTAGAAAAAAAAGTTTTTTAATGGTAGAATCCCTTTAAATAGAAGCCAGTGCCGTGATCACCTGATTGCAAATCCAACTTCCCTATTCCCTAGCTGTTGGGGGCAGTTGAGTTTGCCTATACATTTCCTCTACATCAGCTGCCAGTACCTTCTGCCAATTCGTAAATCATTTAGATCTGATTCCATTAGAGAATTACAGAAGATGTCCCAAACATGTACTTGTGTTGGCTAGCGTGAAATACTGCCATAGAGAAAATATGCTAATGAGTGATTTTGCCACAGATGCTAAAAAGCTTTTAAAGAGGACCTTTCATGAATTGGGGCACAGGCAGTTCTATATACTGCTGGAAAGCCAACAGTGCTTAATTCAGCGCACTGTCGGCTTTCCCGATGTGTGCCCCGGGTAAAGAGCTTTCGGTGCCGGTACCGTAGCTCTTTACAGTCAGAAGGGCGTTCCTGACAGTCTGTCAGGTACGTCCTTCTTCAAAGCAGCGCCTATCGCGCTGTACAGTGTGAGTGGGGAGGAACGCCCCCTCACCCTCTGCTCACAGTGCTCGTCCATAGACGAGTATTATCAGGAGGGGAGGGAGCGTTCCTCCCTGCTCACACTGTACAATGCGATAGGCACTGCTGTGAAGAAGG
Organism: Leptodactylus fuscus; assembly: GCF_031893055.1. NCBI lineage: Eukaryota > Metazoa > Chordata > Amphibia > Anura > Leptodactylidae > Leptodactylus > Leptodactylus fuscus. Next base: position 55,765,993 of record NC_134274.1, on the reverse strand, counting down.
ATGTACCTGACACTGATTTGAAGGGAATCTACCACCTCCCAAAATCACTTCTGATTACTTACTGTATATGTCCCACCCTTCTGTTATAATAGCTTAGAGAGAATGCTCAAATACAGATATAAATAACATGGCTGTTTTCCTATCTTTCCTTTCCCCTTCAATATGGAACAAAACAAATTGCAACAAGAAAAATATTTTTTTCCTCCTCATTACACCTCTTCCTTCACTACACTGTGGTTGTCATTATTCTGTCATCTTGCCAATAACCATCTGAGGCCTCGTTCACATCTGCATTGGTATTCTGTCTAGGAGAGTCCGCATGGGGACCCCCCCGAACGGAATACCGAACGCAACTGCAAGCGGTGTGCCAGTGAAAGCACACGGACACCATATACTATAATGGCGTCCGTGTGCTTGCCGCTAAATCTCCGCAGGGATCATGCGGACAGGAAAGTAGTTCACAATCTACTTTACTGGTAGGCATGATTTGTGGGGGCAGCACATGGCTAGCACACGGGACCCCATTATAGTCTATGGGGTCCGTGTGCTTTTACTGCACACCTCTTGCAATTGCATTCCTTATTTCATTCGGGGGGTCTCCATGCGGACTCCCCGAACAAAATACCAAACGCAGATGTGAACGAAGGGTGAATCAGCCAATAGTTAGGCTAAATTCACATTTGTGCCAGAGTTTGTTTTGGAGACTCTGCCACAGAAATCATCACAAATTGTTTTCATACCGATATCGGCGGGGACACTTGAAGGACAGGTTAATGGTCCGGTTCTCCTTCGCTCGGGTCCCCCAGCAAACCCAAATGACAGAGATGCCAGGGCAGATATGAACCTAGCCTTACTTTGTGTGTATGGCCAGTTTAATGGCTAACTTCAAAATAATCCAGGGAATTAGTTTCCACCAGAAATAATCCAATGAGATGATTCACCCTTACAGGGAAAAAGACAACTGATCTATTTTCATGCTCAGACAGTCATGGACAATTGTTGCAGCTGCTGCTCATTAAGTATCGGGCCTCAACACAGCCTTTCAGATATATAGCTGTATACACAAACAATGTACCTCCTCCATAGACACCTTTAATCAAACTATTGTCTAGTCTTAAAGGGGGCCTGTCACCAGACCCATATTAAGCCAGCCCTGAGGATTGGTTAGTGTCCCCTGAATTAAACAGCGTTTTCCCACTGTGTATCGCTGAGATAATGACATTTTTGGCAATATTCAAGTGAGCTCTTTGGCGCAATGATGGCTTTTTCATTACATTGAAGAGGTAAGCGGCAACACCCTTATTGCTCCAAAGATCTCATTTGCATATTGACACAAATAGGTGATATCTTGGCAACAGAGGCCAAAATACAGCTTGATTCCATCACACTATCTTATCTGTCAATGGGGCTGGGTTGATATGCTGGGTTCTGGTGACGCTCCCTTTAAAACTGAGGCCCAGCATTGTGAAACACAGCTTTAATGTTGCAGATTTTGCTGTGTTTGAGCCAAAGCCAGGAGTGGGGATGCCCCCGAATGGAATACCAAACGTATTGGCAGGGGTGAGCCTGCTCCTTTCGCCGCCCGAGGCTAATTGCAGAAAGCCGCCCCCCCCCCGCCGGGAGGAGGGGGCGGATCGGGGGTGTGGCTGGCGGTTTGGGGGCGTGGTCGAGCGAAGGGGGCGGGGTTTAGCCCCGTAGGCCCGGAGATTGCCTGCTCTCTGCCTGAGCATGAGGGGAGGCTGCTGGGGCAGCGCTGCTCCAGTGGCCTCCCCAAACCACCGCTCGGTGATAAGCCAGTCCAGGACAGCTTGTCCTGGACTGGCTTAGGTTAGCAAAAATGCCGCCCTCCCTGAGGCCCTGGCATAGTGCCGCCTGAAGAGCTCGCTTCAGGTTGCCTCATGGGAGGTGCGGCACTGCGTATTGGCAAGCGGTGCGTGCAGTGAAAGCATACGGACCCCATTATAGTCTATGTGCTCTTCGTGCGGCGTCCGCATGGAACATGTGAACAGAAAAGTAATTTGTGATCTACTTTCATGTCCGCATGATTCGTGTGGACACCGCATGGAGAGCACACAGACCCCATTATAGTCTATGGGGTCCGTGTGCTTTCACTGCACAGCGCTTACCAATGCGTTTGGTAATCTGTTCGGAGGGGTCCCCATGCGGACTCCGTGAATGGATTACCAAACGCAGATGTGAACGAGGAGTAAGTAAAGAACAAACTGAATTGTAATTGGAGGGGGTGTACATCTCACTCAGACTACTAAGGTGGGTGAGATGAGAAAACTCCAGAAAGAACGTTTCTCAGCAGATGACTATTGTCTGCTGAGGGTTATTTCAGAGTTCTGGTTACTGGGCTGGATTTTTAGGAATGGCAGGCAGGTTGGTAGTGGGACCTGTCATTCCACCCCCTTCCAGTCCACACTTTGGGGATGTTCCAGCAGCGACTCAGCTGCAGAGAGTCTCCTCGTGAAGGAGGCTTAAGAAGCCAGCTCCAGCAGCAGACTTTGGCAGAGCTTGGCTGGAGAGCTGAAAAAGAGGTCATATTTTTTGGAGCTGTGTCCTGAATGATTCTACTGGCTTTTGGATTTCTGTTATTCTAGGTGAGGTAACCTATTATATGTTTAGTTAGAGCCTAGCCGGGCAGGGATTTATTGTGTTATTGTTTCCTTTTGTTGCTGCACTACTTTTTCTGAGTAAAAATAAACTCTACCTTTGTTTTGGACTAAAGAAACTGGACTTGTGTGTCTATGCCACCCCACCCAGCAACCCCAGACCCTGACAGAAGATTAAAGAGGAAGAGAGAAGTCTAATAAGTGGAAAAAGAAACAGATTTCTGTAATAAGATATATTACAAAGTTTCTTATATTCACATGCAGTAGTCATCGCTGAAAAGTTGTTTATAACAGAGGTATTCTTCAAGTCAGAAAATTATGTACATCACCAAAATATTTCACACCATCAAAGAAGCTATATACCATATATAGTCAGTGTACATATCTCGCCGTAATAAATTCAGACATGACTTTAAAATAAGGGTATCAAAGAGAGTCAAATTAAGATTATGCCCATTCTGATCTACTATCAGTAAGGTTCTGCAAATGTCCACCTAAATAATGGAATTCAGAGATCTTGATAAAGCAAAACTGCTCCAAATCACATATAGTGTAAAAATATACGATCTCTTAATAGAAAGGTTTATCATATGCCATAATATGGGGCCCACATATTCATTTCAAGTTTCCCACAAAGTGCATAAAGTCATCCTTTATGGCTAGAAAATCAATGTACCCTATGACAAATATTCTTTACAGTTACTATAAAATGATGGGATCCTTGCAGGAACATGTATTGACATCCCTATAAAACAGTATATGAACCGATAGATAAGAAGAAAAATTACATTTGATGCAGGGTTTTGTCCAGGTGACGGTATGTAGATAAGGGGGATTTATGAGTCACAGGAACATCTTACAAGAGGGATGATTGCCCAGTGTCCTTCCACAATGACTACGTGGGTGGAATTGTCACTAGAGAATCACTTCTTTATGTCAAAATCAATTTTCCTACTTGTTTTATTCCAACATGGACAGGAAGCCCCTCCCCCCCTCCCATGCTGGTTTACTAGCTAAGTTCAAACCCTCTTTGCTATCACAGCTGATACATAAACCCAGTCTAGATTTACTAGTTCAATAGCACAAACATAGACAGACCATATGAATATCTGCCAGGGGCTGATGCTGGATGGTACAGCATATCTTTAGACTGTCTAGTCTATGTTTTGTTGGCTTACTTTGAGCCAGAATTTTATGACACAATATTGGAGCATTTTTGGCACTTCCACTTCTAACAAGTTGAAAAATTTTAGGAATTAGATGTGATACATTGCACCAAAGATGCAGCAAGTTTATACCAGTGTCTAGTCTTGACTACATTGGTAAACCTGGGTGTCTGTCTCTGGAGAGGGGCCGTCTCCCTGCATCAGAAATCAGGGCACCACTGCAGATTTCATAATTTTAATACATTTGTAGGTTTTTTACATTTTTATTTGGAAAACATCCAAACAATTGTATCTCACTGAACAATACCTTTAACAGTAGAATGGGTTAGTAGTTTTCAAGATGGCTTTGCCATAGGATGCCATCTATCCAAAAAAGTCCATTTGTTAAACGTTATCAGTTGTAAACATTGCTTTTGAGAAATGGAAACATCTGGGAAATGGAAATATCTGACCGCAACCAGTGCTCAGCTGTAGAGCTGGACAGCTGGAGTCATGAAGCATGTAAAATCGCCTGTACTTGGTAGCAGCACTCACTACTAAGTGCTAACTACTTGGCAATAAATCTTAGCAATAACTTTTTATCATTATTTGGTTTCCTTACCCTTTCCTTGTGCAGCCATACAGAAACTTGAAGTCAATGACTAATGTACAAATGTGCGTTTTGCAAGTAGCAGAAGACAGCTTTCTACCTGAATGCATCATACCAACTCAAGAGCTTGCTTAGTTATGGGCTGTGCCCCCTGGTTTTGATTAAAGGAAATCAAAAAGCTGTAAAATTAAATAACAACTTTGTGTCAAGCGCTTGGGATAGTCTTATTTCTGCATGACAAAGCAGAGTCTATTAAACAATGACTAAAGTTTTATGGTGGCACCAGCCGGTGCTACTAAACACCTTGAGATGGCTTGGATACTAGGTATGACACAACCAAAAATAAGAGTTCTGGCATTTCTGATGGAGCGTGGGGAACTGCTCATTTGCATAAGGATTAAAAGTAGATTTTTCTTGGCATCAAAATTGCACTTTGACACAAAAAGACATTGGAAGTGGTTTAGAAATTATTTTGGTATCAGTAGACTCCCTTTAATTTACTTTATATTTACTAGTGCAACAGTTTCTCAACTAGATGAGAAAAATTCACATTTATACCATTTACATAAAAAGCAAATTAGAGTCTTTACCTGCAACGACACGTGCTGTCCATCGCGAATAAAAGCATAAGTAGTCAGGTAGTTTGCTTCGGCCTGTGCAAAAAATGTTGAAAACAAGCACCAAATTGTTATATCATCGGATTGTGCTCATCCACCGAAACATGGATTGTGTAAATCACCCTTAATAAGCGCTGCACTTTTTAAGGAAACCAGCTGGTTACTGAAACTTTAGACTTCTGTCCAAATTTGCACTTTCCTAGCCCTTTTACCATTTAGAGAACTGGGTACAATCGACCCTGCAACTCAAGATAAGCATCAAAGAGAAGCCGAGATACTCTCGGTCTACCAGGTAACCTGATATTAAGGTAAAGTGTAAAATATTTACTAGCTCTCTTCCATTATTAATGATGCCTGGAGCGGCTGGACAAAGTTTGAGAGTGTCGATCAATTCAATTGGAGAAGTGAATGTTTATACTTGCTTTACTAATGTCTAGAATGGATGTGAATTGTACAGTAACAGAAACTGACTGATAGAAGGAACTCACTGGTATGCTGTCATTACTAATAAGGACACGGTCACTTGTATACAATTATTACTAATAATGACCTCAGTCACCTCTATACAATCATTCCTAATAATAACTTGGCCATCTCTATACAATCATTACAAATAATGACCCGATCACGTTTGTACAGTCATTACTAATAATGACGCCCGGTAACCTCTATATAGTAATTACTAATAATGACACCAATCACCTTTATACATATTTAGAGACCATGCTTTAAACCCCTTTAAGGCATTGCAGTTCTTTCCGCAGCGCTTTAAAGAGAAAGTTCAGAGTTTTCCTCTGTGGACTTTCTCTTTACATTATATCTACGGGAACGCCGCCAGCTTTTCCGTAGATATAATTGACAAGCTGCGATTTGCAAAGCCGCAACGGCTTTGCAAATCACAGCGTATCCGCTTTGCGATCTTTTCCACAAAGTGGGCATGGAATTTGCATGAATCCCATCCACTATGCCTGCACTGTACAACGCCGCGATTTTTCCCGCTGCGTCTCCAACGTCCCGTGGGGCCCCGGCCTAAAGCAGTTTTCCCTCTAATAACACTTATCTCCTTTCTGATCATTTGGGGTTTCCACCCCTGTCAATCACTAGAACATGGGGTCCCCAAATACCCAAATTGATGGGAGTGGTGGTGCTCATGTTTGGCTACTCCCCACATAGGGCATTCATAATCATAAAACCCCTTCTCATGATCTCTTGGGGACTTAGTAATCAAACCCCAGTGATCAGACCCTTATCCCCTATCCTGTGGCATGCATACAGCTTTCTCACACGTGCTCACACATCTTTCTTGGGATATGATCACCGAGAAGCTGAAAAATTAGGAATTCAAAACCAAAATTATTGCACTTTACCAAATCCACTGCAGAATCTACCACAGAATTGCAAATTTCTCTATAAATTCTGTGCCAGTCAGGTGGTGTTTTTCTGCCTCCCATTCATTCATTGGGATTTCTCATGAGGAACGTATCTCAAGAACAAGCAAGATGCCTATTTTTTCCATAGCTGAAAAAAAAAAATCTGTCTGCCTCCCATTGAAATGAATAGAGGCTGATTTCAGGCGGATTTTGGAGCTGAATTTGAGGTGAAACCTGCCTCAAAATCAGCTCCAAATGACTCAGTGTGAACATACCCTAAAACAGTATCACCTGTCTCTGAACATACTGTACTATGCAGATCATTACGTTACTGTCTGTCTCTAGGTCAATTTTAAAATAAAGTTAACTGTAAAAAAAATTCTAGGTAATGTTGTTAATAAAGTTAATTGTTGAAAAAAACTAGAAGTATGTAGAGTGCGAGCTGCTTCTTCACACACTGACAGACATAGTGCTGAGGTAATATACTGTATGTCCTGCTCCTCCTTTATATATACAGTGTTGTGCTAAAGTTTTAGGCAAGTGTGAGGGGAAAAAATACTGTAAAGTAAGAATAGTTTCAGAAATAGAAGTATTAATAGTATATTTTTGTCAATTAGCAATGTTACACTAAGTTCACACTAAGGCCATGGTCTCTTGTCCTATGGGTCTGCCAGGGATAGAACGACGGAGAGCCATTTGTCTATAACAGCAGTTAAACATGGACACTTCTAGGTGTCCGGCCTTGAGCACAGCAGGCGCACAGGCCACGGGAAAATGGCCGCTTGCACAGTATTAGCGGGCATTTTCCCGTGGCCTGTACGCCTGCGCAGTCTGCTCTGCTCAAGGCCTGATGCCTAGAAGTTACGAGCCTGCGCCGGAAGAAGACATTGAAAATGACGCTGCGGACGAAGATGGAGGCGGCGCCGGAGACACTTCTCTGGCAGCGGTGGGGACGTCCCCATGGCTGTTTGAGCGCTGGGGCCTCCTCCCATCGCTGCGAGAGAACTCATTAGCATGTATTTTTAAGAAACAGTGCAGCAGACCACATCTAAAGGTAAGAGACGAATAGCCTTTCTAAAGGCTATTCCGACATCTTATCCACAAAAAAAAAAAAGGTTTTAATGGTAGAATCCCTTTAATAAAATTTACACCAATTTCTAGGCATGAGTTAGAGTAGAAGTCTATGCCAGTTCCTACCTGGCCTAGATTCCATTCTGGCACCAGGACCTCTAACATATTTATGAAATCCCTTGTTCCCCGCACCACTTGGGCCGTTTATTAAGATTGGTATACGATACTCTGGTCTTAACAAATTCCCTCATCCCCTTTGTAATTATAGACATATTTATTTGTCGCACGGTCCAGCATTCTGGCTCATTTTACTGATGCGCCAAAAAATCTGTCTGTGTTGTCCGTGTGCCAAAATTCTATTTCAATTAAAATTTCAGCTACACTAAACTTTTACTACTTTGCATAAGAAAACCTTCGCCTTATTCAAAGCTTTTTGTCTCATAAATGTGTCGTATAATGAGACACTATGCCCATTTTGGTGTTGAGTTAGTAGTATATTTGAGTAATATTTTTTTCTGGCGCATAGTGTTCAAGAATATGTTATAAATGCTGCATAAATTATGCCGTAGCTGTAGACAGAAAAGTGACGGACTTCTGTTGATAAATATACTTGATGGCCAAAACTAATCGGCAAACAAAGCCACAGTGGAAAGCCAAAGTTTGGAGACTGTCTCAAATTCCTCCCCATATTCCTTTGTGTGAACCTGCCCTTCTTCTCCAGGTACATACAGAGAAACAGTTATCTGAAAAGTTAGCTATGCCTATGTCCTTTCACAAGATTTCAGGCCCTGTATCATAATAATGGAGCATTGACAGCTTTAAAGATATACAAATAGCCACATATAAAACACAGTATATACTCAAGTGCGGTTTATAGAAAACTGATATATGGCTATGTTTTTAGACATGTGCTATACTTTACATCCGTACTTGTCAAATACATGTATTTATTAGGAGAATACCCAGAATTGAGGTCAGTGCTGTTCAAAAGATTTATGAAGGGACTGCAGTCTCTTCATATATCTATCTGCAGTCCCTGCACAGAATGGGAATCAGTAAACTGGCATGAGATATAATAAATGTGACAGGCAGATGTGCCAATCCCTATCCCGCACCACTTTCATTTGCACAGTGTGGAGGGCAAGGCACAGATCATTGTAAATTTGGCGCAAGAATGGGCCTTGCACCAAATGTGCACCTCAATATCATTCCTCTATGCCAACTTTCCGTGGTGGGGATTAAGCTAAATGGGATACACTGAAATTGTATGCCCATATACCCTATATACGCTTAATCCAGGGTGCAACAGTGTGTGTGTGTGTGTGTGTGTGTGTGTGTCCCCGAAACTAAGGGGTATACACTGAAATTCTCAGCCCATATACACTATATACGCTTCATCCAGGTTGTTGGACAGGCTTCTATTGGCATGTAGATCCCTCACACAATGCTGGGACCATTTCCATTAGTAAGGTGGCCAAGCTCAGATGTGAAAAATGGATCAACAAGCACACCATCCGCAAATGAGCATGGTGGGTATCACATTCGCAAAATGTGGAAGTGTGAATACAGCGTAATACGGCATGTGACAAGAACATGTCACTATTTGGTTTCACATTTACATCTGCAGAGACTTTTAAGACTTAGTACAGTTTATGGCAAAATCATGCGTGGTCCTCAGGTGTACGACTTGATTTTCATAATGCTTCGCACAAAAGCAGTAGTCTCAAAAAAGTCTAATCATTTGTTGCTAAGCAACTTCCGAAAAAAGCAGTCGCACTATAATCCATGGCAGCTCAACATGGAATAAACTGCTTGAAAAGGAGAAAGAAATAAGGGGGAACTCACTGATCATTAGGATCATTGCTGGCTTCAATGCAGCCCGTATGCCTGGGAGCAAGAGAGTCACATACACAATAATAGGGGTAGTTGGGAATGTTCTAACAAATAATTTTACTACCCTGTCCAATACACAAAACAAGTCTCTTCGGGAATTGGCAATTATGAATATGCTGTGTATATATTACAGAAAATGCAATATTGTCCTAATGTACACTGTGGTGTGACGTCTGTATAAAGCCAATCTGCAGTTTTTAATAATGGGTGTACCATCAGATGGTTGGCAGCAGTGGTAATGTAGATGCATGGCATCCTAGATAATCCATTTAGGCTGAGACCAAATGTTGCAGAAAAGCTGTATTTTTTTGGCTAATTTTGCTGGAGTTTTTGGAGCCAAGTTCATGAATGGATTTAGAATAGCGGTTAAGTATATAATGCTTTCTATATACTGTATTTCCCATTACTTTTGAAGCCACTCTAAACTGCCACACAAAATCACACCAAATAACGCAGCTTTTCTGCAACCAATGGCCTCAGCCTTAAAGAATTATCTGGAACTTTAGAACAAATGGCTTATCCTTAAGATAGGCCACCATCTTAGATCAGAGTGGGTCCAACTGATGGCATCTGTTACAATCTGCTGATTCTGGGGTCAACAACATGGGCCCAGATTTATTATTTAGTTATAACTAGACACTGGTGGGAATATGGTGCATATTTGGCGCAGTACATCTTGACACATTTAGTTTGGGCTAAAATTTTTCAACATGCTAGAAATGTGGGTGTGGATGCTCATTAGAGATGAGCGAACAGTGAAATATTCGAGATTCGATATTCGTTTTGAGGAGAGCCTCAATATTTGACTACTTGATCGAATATCGAATCTGTTATAGTCTATGGGAAAAAATGCTCGTTTCAGGGGAAACCACTATTCGTGTAAAGGAGAGTCACCAAGTCCACGAGTAGCAGGAGGAGAGTGTTTAGGAGGAGCGCTGTGCAGTTAAAGCGCACAGACCCCATTGTAGTCTATGGGGTCCGTGCGCTTTAACTGCACAGCACTTGCAGTTGTGCTGTTAAAAAAGTCAGCTCCCTCGTAACATCAAACTGCCAGCTCTCCTAACTAGCAAGGATGAGCCTGCTGCAGAACCAGCGTTGATTTGCCGCAGGCTTGTCCTTGCTAGTCAGGAGAGCTGGCAGCTTGCTGTTACAAGGGAGCTTACTTTTACTCATAGGAATGCATTGACCAGCATTGATTGGCCAGTGTACAGCATTCGGCCAATCAACGCTGTTCTGCCGGAGGCTCGTCTGTGAGGAGGCGGAGTCTAAAATCAGACCACAATGGAGACTGCTGTGGTCTGATCTTAGACTCTGCCTTCTCACAGACAAGCCTCTGGCAGAACCAGCATTGATTGGCCGAATGCTGTACACTGACCAATCAATACTGGTCAATTCATTCCTATGAGAAAAAGTCAGCTCCCTCAGAACAGCAAGCTGCCAGCACTCCCACTAGCAAGGACGAGCCTGCTGCAGAACCAGCGTTGATTTGCCGAATGCTATACACTGTATAGCATTCAGCCAATTAACGCTGGCTCTGAATCGAATATTTACTGCGAATAGCGAGTAGTATTCGATCGAGTACGAATATTTCAAATACCGTAGTACAACTTGATCGAATACCTACTCGCTCATCTCTAATGCTCATACATTGTAAAAGAGGTTGTGGCTTAAATGTGGCAAAATAGTGTATAAACATTCTGGCCTAAAGTAAGTTAAATGCAGTATAGACAGATATGCCGATTTCCAATGTTGTTATGTGATTGATCACATGGCCTGTCTGTAGCTCAAGCCCGGTTCACATCTGTGTTTGGGATTCCATTCAGGGAGTCCCTTTGCAGATACCTGAACGGAAACTTATACCCATAGAAAAGTAGTTACCTGGGAAAACACATGCACCCCATAGACTATAATGGGGTCTGTGTGGTTTCCGTTCAGTTTTGCGCACGAATCATATAGAGAGAAAAGTGCTGCTTGCAGTCCCCAAGCGGACTCCCCAAACAGAATTCCAAACGCAGATGTGAACCAGGCCTTAGTCCCAAATAAATGAATAGAGCTGATCAGCAATAACAAGCACATCAACTATATAGTATACAGCCCCGTGCTTTATAAGCACTGAAAAAAGCTGCAGCAAATGCTGATATGATATTAATGATCAATTCTAAGGATATGGTATCAATGGGGTCTGCTTGTTTTGCCAGGTAACAGGTTTTCTATGTGTATAGGTTTCCGTTCGGGGGGTCCCCAAGCGGACTTCCAGAACGGAATCTAAAAGACAGGTGTGAACTGGGCTTTAGTCCCAATGAAATTAATCCAGGCCCCATAGCACAGGTGAGATCACGGAAGAAGCATGGGGGCGGGCTGACCCAGGAGTCTGAACACCACTTTAGGACACATGACCCAGGGGTCAGGACATAGCTGGAACGCTGGGTCCATCATCTAAAATAACCCAGGACAAGTAAGTAAAATACTAATCCCTGGATAAATCCTTTAAAGTTTACCACAAGAAATATACCAAGTTTTTATCAGGGACAATGAGGAACATCTAGTATAGATCAGGGAAGTCTTTCCTTTAAATGTCACTCAATTTCACAAATATAAAATGAAAATTCTGAACAGGATGAATATATATCAAGTTGCCATGGAGACAAAAAAAATTCAATTGCAGGTCAGCCAGTGCTTGTACAATACAAAAATTTATTTTTAACGGTAACTTCGGATGTTAATTTGAAATAAATGTTATTTCAGGTAAAGCTCTCCATATGTAAGAAATCCTAAAGTGCTAAAATGTTCTATGTATACGTATACCCCACATTTATGTGTTGACTGATAGAAGTAGCAGGACTCCTGGAGATCTCCTTTAATTTGCTTTTCACCAACTCAAAGATCAATGGAACTTCTTCTTTCATGAAAATGTGATCAATGCAATCAAATAGCCAAAAATAATAATATAGTATGTAATATAACAACAGAGATGGCAAGCAATCATGGGCGGCTATGGAATATGGAAAGCAATATGGTGGGTTGATTTTGGTAACTATTACAAATGATGCTTAGAATGAAGGTGCTGTGGCCATTTTGACTTTTGTTCCAGAGCGCCAGTCTTGACAAGACAACTCTTGTAGATTTAATGTGATTGCACAAAAAAAAACCAAAGTGTTCATATCTTGAACGCATTTATTTTGTGTTAGGCGAAGAGTGAATACCTGCAAAAAAACACTGTGGAAAAGATTGCAGCGGAAACGCATCGTGTTTATTTTCTGCAGCGTTTTGGGTGTTTTCCATGGTTACATTTGACATGCTGCAGCTTTTCTGCTGCGGAATTTTTTCTGCAGTATGTGGATGCGATTATTCAGAAAATCATCCACTTTGCAGGTACTGTAATACACAACATTTTGACAATGTAGGGCCCCAGCCTTATAGACACTTTTTCCAACTTGTTCAATAGGGAGGGGATTAGTGGAAAAGGGAGGAGCTTAGTTGGGAAAGGATAGGGACACTGGAAAATCTGGTGAAGATTAAGACTATTTAGTCTAAATTTGCACGGCCTATAACTTAGTCTTAGTTTCTCTGCCCCAAAGTGTCATGGATATTGATGCAGTTGTCAAAGCGCTGAAACTAAAAACCCTTAGATTTTAATGGCCACATACCAGTTTGTGAAGCAGTATGTAGTGCTGTTAGGGTGGGTTTACAACTACTATTATTCAATGTCCATTTCTCTCCCAAAAACCAAACAGAAGAACAGCACCGAGCAGCGATTGTCATTTACACTTGATAAAGGGGTTCCTACCCCGAAACGTGTGCTGTGACATTAATAAAGAAGAGTTGTAATAAAATACAGTGAAGTGCGGGATGTGCGGGCCATGTCTTTCTCTTTTTGCATATGAAAAACAAGAGACAGCTCTCACCATGTTGTTTACATTAGAGTGAATTAATTAATTAGAGCTACTCCACTACTAACATCCAGTGCCGTCATTCTACAATGGACTGCAATAATAATAGTGTGAACATAACCTAAAACTGTTTCACTAGCTGCAGTGTGTCTAATAAAACTTAAAGTTCCTTCCTCTGCTTCATTTTTAATAACAATGCAATCGCCATGTTCACTCAGTTTTCACTCACAAACCAGGTGACACAGCTATGTTGTTTTATATTGAGTGCATATGGCTGATTGTGATGGTTTGCAGGCAGAACAGTTGCTTTCCAGAAAAATCATGAGGCTGAGGTTAACATCTGCGTTTGGTACCCCCCGAACGGAATACCAAACGCATTGAAAAGCGGTTAGTTAAGAAACTACACGGACCCCATAGATTATATTGTGAGCGGGGAGGAACGCCCCCTCCCTCTGCTCACAGTGCTTATCCATAGACGAGTATTATCAGGAGGGGAGGGGGGGTTCCTCCCCGCTCACACTGTACAGCGCGATAGGCGCTGCTGGGCAGAAGGGCGCCCCTGGCTGACTGTCAGAAACGCCCTTCTGACTGTAAAGCGCTACGGTATCGGGACCGATAGCGCTTTACCCGAGGCACAGATCGGGAAAGCCGATAGTGCGCTGAATTCAGCGCACTGTCAGCTTTCCAGCAGTATATGGAACTGCCTGTGCCCAATCTGATGAAAGGTCCTCTTTAAGCTTTTCACAGAAACTCCGCAGTTTTCCTATACGGAAAATGCCTGCTGTTTTTGAAACCACTGCAGTTTTTTTTCTGCAATGTATGTATGGGAGTAGCCAGAATCCCATCCACTTCGCAGTTACTGTAAAACACTGCAGATTCTGCAATGTGGGGCCCCCGTCATACAGTGGTTTTCCAGGGAGCTTTGAATAATTACTTACTCTGGTGCTTTAATGCAGTGACCCTGGGGATTTCAATCTGGTTCTGACCCCAGTCACATGAATGGAACAAACATCCAGACCCCACGTCACACTACCTCTCCTTTTTCTCCGATTTTCAGTTACTTGTGCTATGGGGGCTGTCTTTACTACACAGGTAACTAGAGGTGAAAATAGGATTATATAACTTTTCAAACTATGGCAAAAACCTGCTGTTTTTGGCTGCGTTTTGCCACATGCAGATCCACTGCTGGATGCCTGCAACAGACATTCTGTAGTGGACCTGTCTGGCCTGACCTTTTCTCACTAAAACATTAATTCCTCATCCACAGGATACAGGATAAATGTATGTCCTTAAAGGGGCTCTATCAGCAAAATTCTGCTGTATGAGCCCCACATATGCCTGAATAGCCTATTTTAAACCCCCTCCCCCTTTTTTAAAAATAATACCCTAAAAACCAATATGCAAATGTTATTTACCGTGCACGGTGGGTGGTCGTGCACTGCCCGACGTCATCTTGCTGTCACGCCTTCCTCTTCTTTCTTCTTCCAGCGACGCCCTCCTGTCCTGGCTCTTCCACGTCTTCATCTTCTATTCTTCCAGAATTAAGAGGTTCGCAAGCGTAGTTCTAAGGGGTACTTAGAGCTACACGAAGATGGTGCCGGCGCGTGCGCAGTAGCTACTGCGCACACGTGGCATTTGAACCAAACCTGCCGGAAGAACAGAAGATCAAGACGCGGAAGAGCGAGGACGGGAGGACGTCACTGGAAGAAGAAAGAAGAGGAAGGCATGCCAGCAAGATGACGTCCACCAGTGCACGACCGCCCAGCGCGCACTGTAAGTATCATTTGCATATTCGTTTTTATTCCATTTCATTTTAAAACAGGAGCGGGGTTTAAAATAAGATTAGAGGTGCCTGAATAGCCTTTTAAAGACTATTCACGCATATGTGGGGCTCATATAGCATCATTTTGATAGAGCCCCTTTAATGATACGGCGCATGAATGACCACTGCTCTATTCACTTCTTTTGAAATGACAGATTGATAAGTAGAGCACCATAAGGCCGGGGCCCCACGGACCAGAAAAGCCACGATTTCCCATGCCCACTTCGTGTTTAAAACCGCAGCGCAGACATGCTGCGATTTCCAAAACCGGCATGGTTTTGGAAATCGCAGCATGTCAATTATATATGCAGGAACGCCGGTGGCTTTCCCATAGATATAATTGTAACAGAAAGTCCATGGAGGAAAACTCTGTGAACTTTCTGTTTAAAGCACTGCGTGCAGAACCGCAGTGGTTTTTCCTGCAGCGCTTTAGCGCTGCGTATTGTCCCGTGGGGCCTTAGCCTCAATGAATGAAGCCATGGTCATGCCATGGTCATTTGTGGTCCCACTTCACTTACACATGGAATTCAGGAATCCTCTATTCTTGAGACTGCTGGACGTCATAGTGGTGGTCAGGCTACCAGTGATGAGACCAAGTGTCTTTTGATTCTGCAGCAGGTCAATTTCTTGCTGCAGATTTGGTGTAGTTTTCAACCTCTGCAGCATGGTGGCTCAGTGGGTAGCATTATTGCTTTGCAGCAATGCATGAGGAGTTTGTTTCTGACCAAGGGCAACATCTGCAAGGGTTGTGTGTTCTCCCTGCATATTTGCATGGGAAAACACTTATACACTATCTGGGTACTCCAAAGACATACTGATTAGGAACTTAGATTGTGAGCCCAACTGGGAAAGTGCGTAATGACAAAGTGTAAATCACTGCAGAATACATTGGCATTATATAAGAGAAAGAGAGAGAGCTCCATGTACTGTTTAGTGCTGGGGAACATCCCACAGTGGATCCGTCGTATGTGTTACTTTTACCCAATTGAAGGAAGGGCAAGACATTTTCCAGTACATTGTGCAAAGCCACTTAGGTTAAAGGGGTAATCCCATAACCCTTGTTCACAAACCTGCAGGCTCTGTGTTCTGTTCACTTCCTGGATTTCTTGGTACATTGGTGGGCGGGGTTTCACTTGCTCTGCTATCTGCTATGTTTGCAGTTAGTAATGAGGGATTGGTTGTAAATGCATTACCACAGTATGAAGCTGATGTAGAGGCTGATGTAGCAGAGCTGGATTTGAGTAAGTTTGCATTACATACAGAGGTACCAGACTCCCTATCTCAGCCCTTATCAGCCAAATTCAATTAAACCGGCTGATAAGTGGAAGAGCTGAAGATAGAGTTCAGAAGTCCCGGAGCTCTCACCTCCCCCCTCCCCTATCTGAGGAGCTCCATTACTTGTCAGACATAAACAGCACTCAGCCCCTCCCTCCCCCCCTGAGAGCAGGCAGCTACATCACTTGGGAAATGAGCAGATAAGCCCAGTGGCCATAGAAACGCAGTGTCAACAATGAAGTGAATAAATTAAGATAGTGGCCAAACAAAGCAGTTTTGATAAAGCAATGTATTTAGAAAAAGTCTTAAATCCACATAAACTAGCAATATAGATAGGATCCTTGTTACGGGACAAACCCTTTAAGTTCACATCTGCGACGCCCTGTCTGTTATTCTGGTTCTCTGACAGACCTCTAAAATAGCGGTTACATACAGGGCCTGATGGACCCTATTGACTATAATGGGTTCCATCAAGTGTGTTGTTTTTAAACTAAAAGCGGCAGACGAAACAAGCTGTGCATGCAGGACTTTTTTGTACATTTATATGTAGACTCTGATTCAGATGTGAACTTAGCCTTAGTGGTGCAATAGTGCCTTTTGTATTTAGTATTTTTTTATTTTTTTTTAATTTATATTTATTTTGTGTTAAGTGTTTTAACAGGTTCTTCATATTGCAGCAGAGGAATACTTAGAACGCACAGTATGTAACGGTGCTATCCTCTAAGGTGTTACAGATGTACTTGCATAGGACATTTGTTTTCCTGCAGGCCAGCAGCAGTGATCTGTACTAGAAGGTAATGTACTGGCCTGCTCCAGGTGATCTGTTCATTTATTCTACTTACGTAAATATCCATTATTTTATATTATTACCACCCTAGAACTATCCAGCTGATATAAACCAGCCTAAAGTAGGATGCAGCATGATGCGGGATGCCCGCTGTGCTGAAGTTACAGGATGTAACCATTAGACCGACGCAGCTCCTGTTTTATTTAAATTCTATTTTCAGCATTGGAGCAGCGAGCATTGGAAGAGACTGTGGTACAGCAAGCAAATGACTTGCACAGAGATGTCGGCTCTGCAGCACATTAGAAAACACATTTCACATAATAAATAGTGGCAATTCCAGGAAGCATGCACCACGCACCAGCCTACCAGCTGACAGCACTGCCATTGTCATGTTAATACATGTTACCAATTATTGCACCGAGCCACTCCAGACAGACCATAATATTAAAACTCTGCAGTTTATGCACCTAAAATATATTAATAGACCATCATTACAGAATGCATATGTGATGGAGTCTGTACAGTCCACAATACAGCAATGAATCCTCGCACACATGGCCAAAGCCTCATTACTCAACTCCCGGTGCCTGTCACATCCATTTTTATAAGCAGTTAAATAGACAATTCCATTTGCTCATCAAGTGCATGAAACAGAGCCGAGGGTGGCCGAATATCATCCAATATACCACACTTAGGATATTAGCTCTAGCCCTGACCTGGACCTCTGCTGTCCATTGCAGTCCATGCATTGCTGACTTAGTAACTGTTTATCTGCAGTCTCAGTAAGCAGAAATTCACATGCCTGCAAGCACCTGGAGCAAGCAATACTCTGCATAGAGCAATGTACACTCAGCATTTATTATAAGTCAGCCTTGCAAATATTTATTAACCTAAATCACAAATAATGTGCTACAAATAACATTTTCAAGACCAATATGCAAAATATTAAGTACATTGTAGGATAACATTTGCTTCTTTGAAGATCAGATATGATCTATATATCGGATAATTTTTCATTTCTTTTGGTAAATATAAAACTGTGATAGTTGTCACAATGTTGCAGTTTGATGACAGAACATTAATACACATTTCACAGAATGTAGCATTTCTTAACTATGCGGTTTGGTTTATAGCTATTACAGTAATAGTTGCAGATTCTCATTGATAAGGAGAAACTCTGGAGGGGAATTATATGGGATCAGGGTATTACTGCAGTGGCCTCATGGTGACAATCCTGGGGCTGAGCTGACATAGAGGCTGCAGCCTGCACATGATGCACAACAAAGGGCAAGTTCTAAGCAGTAACTTACCTTGTGTATAATGCAGTGTCCTTGCTGTGAGCACACAACATGCTGCTGTATTATTCTGCTGTTGTAGCTCAGCTCTGACTTCATTGAAGCCATCAGCGTCCCCGACCAATCACACAAGGGTCCTCCCTCTTTATTAGACTGGATCTGGAAGCGTCCACTGTGGTGAGGGGTGTGTGCTGCGCTCCACTAAGTCTTTTCGTTCTCAGTTATGAGAGAAACAAAATAGCAGTCTTGCAGTTATGATACCTTTTAATGGCTTACTGAAATAACTGATGTTACAAGGCGAGCTTTTAAGACTACTTAGAAATGGTGTAGCAAAGTATCTAAAAAGAATAATTACAGCATACACACAAATGAACAAAAAATATATGAAGGAATAGACAGAACGACAGTATGAGATTGAAGAGTTTGTGGACAGTAATGAGAACGCTCTAATGTCTCTAAATTGATAAGAATTCAGAGAGTTGATGTCCCCATTATCTCTGGAATAGATTCCTTAGGTATTGTAGTGTAACAGAGATCCCAGAGATAGAATCAGTCCAGTGTGAAGTGTCATAAATGTGTATTCCTAGACTTTCCTGTCTCTTGGGAGTTAATATTGACTCTTAAGCTAAGGCCCCATGTAGTGGGCTGCAGCAAAAAAAAAAAGGTTTCCTCTGCAGACTTTCTGCTTCGATTTTTACCTATAGGGAAACTGCAGGCATTTCCATATTTATAAATTACATGCTGCATTTTCCAAAACTACTAAATATTGGTGCAAAAATAAAATACCTCCCTCTGAAAGACACCAAATACTATTAAGCTAGTGTGTAGGGAATATTAATAAGTCAAGCAGTCAGCGTATTTGATGCTAAAGATTGGGAATAAACATTATAGGGATAGTGTAAAATGTAAACTTTGTGTGTTATACAGGTGTATGATACCACATTTAGTGCTGGATGCTCATCATTTCACTCCTTATCTTTAGGGAAAATACCTCCATAGGTCACATTCAGAGGGGGGGGGGGGGGGTTGATAACCAAAAGTTTCAGATAGAAGGAGGATCTATTTCTCTTTACCCTTATTTCTTCAGCCAAATGGTTGTATCTCAGGATTCATAGTACCTAGACCTGTAATCTGAAATTCTCAATGATTAAATGGCATCAATATTCTGGTTCAGGAATGGGTCCTACTGATATTGGCAGCTCCCACTTTCCACTGAGTCTTCATCTGGCTGCTCGTAGCTCTAGGTGCTATATGTCCAGAGATAAAGTTGTTAAAAGTAAGGCTATCTCACAGTCCTTGGCAACCAAAATGCAGGGAAAAGGATTACGATGGTTCAAGTGTTTATTTTGGTCTGTTCGGCTGGAACAGATATGACGATACCTGATGGCCTGGCTCTAGTTAATGGACTTTTTAATGTGTTAATGTATTGCCTCTGTAGTTCCAACATATTCTCCATTCATACTGGATATCCTAAATTTAACAGAAGTATATCTTCCTTGGTAGTAAAGGGGTACTTCATTTCCCAGAATTCTTAGCAGGGCATGATTTGTCTAAGTTCCTATATGCTGCAAGGTGACCTCTTTGAGGCAGTATCTCCTTAAGACGTAGTATCTGTTCTGACCCAGTAACACTATTAAAAAGTTAGTGAATTTCTTTGTACTCTACTGTTCCATTCCCTGCTAAGGCTGAACATGCTGTTGTGGTGGAATGTATAGGGAGATATTGTTTCTCAACCTTTTCAATAGATGTACCCTAGTGAAACGTTCCAACCATGTTCCTACAAAGGTGCCATCAGTTCTAAAAGTTACGCTATAGGTCTTTGGAGCCTCCACCAAAAGTTATGTCAGATTTGATGAAAAGAATAGTACAGCAATATTCTTCCCATCAAATTAACAGACATCACGATGTAACCATGACAGACAGGGGGGATAATGGAGTCTGTGAAGGAAGCCGGTGTTGTGGAGAATTGAAGTATGAATAATGCACCCTTAGTGTGCCCACACTAAGTATTAGATCCTCTTATTACACCCACAAAGTTTCCTCCACCCCATAATGCCCCCTCGGTGCCTCCATACAGTGTAAGGACTCATTCAGTGCCACCACACACTGTATAATGGTAACCTTTTTGCCCCTACATACAACATATTGGCCACCTCAGTGCTCCCATACATCATATATTGGCTCCATCAATGCCCCCATACACAGTATATTAGCCCCTCAGTGCCCCTATATGCAATATATTGGCCCCCTAAATGCCCCTACATGTTCTCTTTCTCTCTTCTCTGGGGTACAGGTACCACATGATGAGAACCACTGATATATAGTGAGTATAGTGCATGTGTAAAATAAACAACCATGGATTCAAAAGATGCACCAAAGGAAAAGAAAAATACCGCACACAGGATTGTTTGTAGTGCATTTTATATTTTATTGTTAACTTCAACCTACCATAATATGTGCCTACAACATCCTTTGGTAATAACAAAAGAATCTTTAGATTTTAATATATAACTTGTTATGTGCTGAAGGGACAAATTTACTAATACTGTGTAAGTCAGGGAGAGGATGGCGTCAGAAGCCGCCCTATGCCTATCTATGTAATAGGTGCAGATTTGCAGCCTAGTCTACTATATGGTAGTGCTCCGCACCTACTACTTGAATAGGATCAGAGCTGTCTTCTGATCCCATCTATAGTAGCATCTGGTGGCAGACAGTTCATCTGATTATAAGAGTCCGGGTGTTGGACCCTCATCGGTTAAATACAGATGACCAATCGTCTGGGTGAATAATATCACTTTTATTTTTTTGCATTCACATCAGCATAATGTGGCAAAACAATGAAACAAAAATCCTTTAAAATAGCTCAGTGTTTGCCATAGGCCAGTTTTGTCTGGTTTAAACCCTTTTTTCACCAATTTGTTATCTCACTTCGATCAGAACAGATCATTATTAGGGAAGTGTTTTCCTCCAGGGCTGCTGCTGAGTTCCAGCATTGAAAGTGATTTGGCTGCCCTGCTTGGAGTCATAGAGACCTCCCTTAAGAGACTCTTGACAATGTGGGTGGGTTGGCATGTCTAAAGTATTCACACCATACTTAGAAAGAACATGGCATTTTTTTTTTCTTTCTTTTTAGCTACCAAATTGCAGGCTGGGGGAGAAGGATAGTTAAATTTGGTGCAAACATACAGTATGATAAAATACATGCATAATTTTTCTACCAGTTATACATTATAGACAGTTTTTCTAAGAGCTGGATATAATGGTATTCTGAGGGATGGATTCCCATGCATTACTGCAATATATTTGTGAATTTGGTGCACATGCAATACAAACTGATTGGAAAAATCCAGCATCGGAAATCCCTTAATAATAATTCTTCTCTTGCAAGAGCTGTCGCTATGCAACAATGACGCAGAGATTGTATAAGGAGCCTTCATCTTCAGATTGTCCCTTTGTAAAAGAACAACTGTCCTTATTGCAAGCAAGACTTGCCACATATTTGTCAAGCACAAATTGTGGTCTGACCCAGAGGAGAATAAATCTGAATAAAGCCTAGTAATACCCTTCATGTGGAGCTGTGCACCACTCCAAAAATATCTCCTTATTTTGATTTAGTTATCTCGAGGAAGATTCCCAGGCTGTCTTGTTCAGGATCATGATGTGCTTTGAGTAGAGTGCCTGCCATTTATCAATAAATATTTGCAGAATCCAGTAGACATTGAATAGATATAAAAGACGTAGATCTTTCAAATACTCCATCTTTCCTTTGTTTTTCTTAGATCTGGAATCAATGGAACACAGGGATTGAAACACAGGTAACCCATTGTTCCCCCTTGTATAATATTGTACATATGTGTTTAATACAGACCTGGGCAAAGCCCGGCCCCCGAGCCACATTCGGCCCTCTGACTGATTCAGTCCGGCCCGCACAGCTTGACTGGGGGGGGGGGGGCGTGTCTTAGTGCCGGCAGAAGATGGAGACATGTGGAGTGTGTCATAAGGTACTGAGAGATGTAAGGTGAGATTCAGGGTGGAGAGAGAGTGTGTGTGTGTGTGTGTTATTGCCCCCCTCCAACTACCCCCACTGTTTAATGTCCCCCTCCAGCTGCTCCAGTTTCGTGTCCCTTTTAGTTTCCACCAGTTTATACTGGGGCACCAGGAGAGGGACTTAATACTGTGGGGCAGTTGGAAGGGAACATTATAATGTGGGGGCATATAATGTACGGGTGACTGTAGGAGGATTATACTTTGTGGGGGCACATGGAAAGATCATTGGGAATGGGCGGAGTCAACTTAGAAGTGGGTGGGGCTAAATTTGCCGTGGCACGGCCCTCTAGCATAGTTTCAATTTCTTATTCGGCCTCATGGGAAAATTAATTGCCCACCCCTGGTTTAATATCTTAATGCGTACCTCCACTTGTAAAACAATTTTTTCATACATGAACAATTCATGTGAATATAAAAAAAACTTTGTAGTATATCTTAAAAGGATTCCACAGATGTATTTGGAGAGGGAAGCGGGAGAAGGAGGCCTGTAAATGATTTATTGTCTCATTTTATGCAGTGTTACCCTTCGTTCACATCTGTGTTCGGTATTCCGTTAGGGGAGTCCACCGAACAGAATACCGAACGCAACTGCAAGCACTGTGCTGTGAAAGCACATGGACCCCATAGACTATAATGGGGTCCGTGTGCTTGCCACGTGCTGCCTGCACAAATCATGCGGACAGGAAAGTAGATTGTGAACTACTTTACTGCCTGCGGAGATCTAGCGGCAAGCACATGGACCCCATTCCTCTCTGCTATTCTCTCCTATGTGTGTGTACAGCACAGGATGATGACTCATTTCCCTGCTCTCACACACACACACACAGGAGAGAATAGCAGAGAGGGTGCTCGCTGAGACTTCTGGAGTGCACGCTGGAAGCTAATTAGCATATGGATAAAAACGGGCTCATTCAAAAATTACTGAGGCGATTAGCATACAAATGGTATGTGTGGAAAAGTCTTTCTAAAGGCTTTGCAAGTATGTGCTTAGTTAAAAATGACTTTTCCCAGTGATAGAGCCCCTTTATCTCCCCAGTATAATATACATATGCATAGCCTGGTCAATATGCCAATATGCCATATAAAGAGTATCTATATACAAAGAGTGTACTGTGCCATGCCATGATGAGATGGAGGCACACCGGACTCAGGTGCACATCAGGGAATTTTTCAGTTCATCTGTGGGCCAGTCCAAACCTGTACATACAGTAATATGCTGCAGGACAGGCATGATCCAGGCAGATACTCAATCTCTATACCTGGGTCAAGATGATTTTTTTTCCCCTTGAGGTATAACACTCTGGGGGATTTATTCACTTTCCTCCAGATCCTTGGGTGAAATGGTTCTCATCTCAGGACATTGGCAGATTGGGCCTAATTACCGCAGCAAGTCTTCTCAATCTCATACTTAATTTGACCATTGCTTAATTTGAGGAACCAGAATTATTTTTATGGCATTGTTGCTTATTGTATGTCTTGAGTCTGGTCTGCTCATAGTGCTCAAGATGAGAGTGGTCACCCAATCTTCCAGAACTAAAATTAGACATGGCTACTGATCAGCAGGGTTCAGTCTCCTGATGGAGTCAATATTGTATGTGTCCTCACGTCTATACACAGCATACTATTTGAAAGAGGACTATATGCTGAATCAACAAAAGATCAACTGAATACAATAGAGACTGAGAATCTTCTGTAAAAATAGGAAACTTGAAAGGGTGCCCCAGTCATCAATGACCAGATAGTGGTCCACATTTACTAAGACTGGTGTATCTAAGTAAGGGTGCATTCAGACTACGTAACGCCGGGCGTGTATGAGAGCCATACACGCCGGCATTACGGCAGACTGCCGAACACTTCCCATTCACTTCAATGGGAGCGCTCGTAACAGCGGCGTTTACGAGCGCTCCCATTGAAGTGAATGGGAAGTGTTCGGCAGTCTGCCGTAATGCCGGCGTGTACGGCTCTCATACACGCCCGGCGTTACGTAGTCTGAATGCACCCTAAAGGAGATATTTGGATTGATTTACACTAAATTTATTAAAAAACAGAGGTGTTTGAATAAGTGTGGCATATCACAGAGCAGACTGTACAGTGTTGGGCAACTCAGGTTAAAGGAACTGTCCAAGAATTCGTAATATTTGGCCTATTTGGCCTTATAAGGCCAAAAGAAATATGAATTAATCTCCAGTTTTCAGGTGACTGAACTATTCTTCCATCTATTCGCATAGGTTTAAGGGGCTTAAAAGTTACATCTATCCATAGGATAGGACTGATAGTGTGAATGGAGTGGTGGTCAGACATGCATGCCCCTGGTCCATTCATTTTAATGTAGCCAAAGGACAGCATATCTAAGAGCCCACTGCCGGTAAAACTCGTTGCAACCTTGTAAGTAGAGATACACATACAGCGTTAGACCTGTCAGTCATTGTAAGTACATTACATGTTGTATATACAGATGATAAGTGACCTGCAGCTGCATTGTATATGAGTAATTGCATTCCTATGAATATGCATCAAGTGAACAAGTATTATTCATATTAATCAGAGCAGAAAAGTTATCCACACAAACATCCACTTATACAAAGTGACATTTTGACAAATGACATTAAAATAGTGCTTTCAAGAATGTATGAAAAGGCAAGAAATATGTCTCGTATCTGGCGGACCCATCTGTCTAAAAAATGTCTACTCAAACTACTCTCATCTGCACACAGCACGAGCACAGTTTCTAAGTGTTTTCCTAAAAGGATTTTCCAAAATATTAATATTGATGACCAATCCTGCGGACAGAGATATTATCAGGCACCGTCATTAGAGAACTGGTAGCGTGTGACTGATAAAGAAGACGCCACAGTGATCACGCGTGTGCGGGTTGGGATAGCCAACATGGTTAAAACTCTATAATACTTTAGAGCGCTGTCCACCTTGCTTTTTGCTCAATATTCACTGACTTCATATTATTGCCAAAGTACAAAACATAACATTGCCATTTACAGCAATCCTCAGAGATGCCTATTACCTGAAATGCTCCCTGAATTGAAGGAAAATCAAATTCTCTGCATCTGAACACTGTCAACAAAATCTAGATTCATATTTTAGTGCCTGTATTCTGACAGTGAAAAGGGACGGTTGTCATGGTTGTCACAACAGGTCCTCTCATCCCTCCATCCAGAAAATGTATTCATAATTATGACTGTGGGATATGTATTCTTCTTATATCCTACTTTTATACCTTTTACATATGGAATTATTCAGAAAAGGCTGAGTTACTGCAGATAGTTTTTATGTATATATCAAATTACTGCCTGTATTATAGTTCAGAGCTGCATTCACAATTTTGCTTGCTTGCGTGCCTGATCCACCACCTTTCTACCTTCTCATCATTAAAGATGAGCGAACAGTAAAATATTCGATATTCAATATTCGTTTCGAATAGCTGCTCAATGTTCAACTACTCGAACGAATATCGAACCCCATTATAGTCTATGGGGAAAAAATGCTCGTTTCAGGGGATCCCACTCTTCAACTCAGGAGAGTCACCAAGTCCACTATGACACCCCAGGAAATTATGCCAACACCCTGGAATGCAACTGGGACAGCAGGGGAAGCATGTCAGGGGGCATCTAACATGCCCAAGTCACTGTATTACCTCGGGATCCCTGTCAGCTTGCGATATGCGCAAGCTGACTTTTTCCCATAGGAATACATTGACAAGCGTTGATTGGCCGAATGCCATACAGAGTACAGCATTCAGCCAATCAACGCTGGTTCTGCCGGAGGCACGTCTGTGAGCAGGCAGAGTCTAAGATCAGACCAGAATGGAGACTGCTGTGGACCGATCTTAGACTCCGCCTCCTCCGGCAGAACCAGCGTTGATTGGACGAATGCTGTACTCTGTATGGCATTCGGCCAATCAACGCTGGTCAATGCATTCCTATGCCGAGATGTAGCAGTACTGGCTGTGCGCTCGCCTACTCCTGAGATGCAGTGAGCTGAGCGCACGACAAGCACTGCTACACCGGAGAACCGCTGAACCCTGCTACACACTCAGCTCTCCTGCATCAGAGATGCAGCAGAGCTGAGTGTGCAGCAGGGTTCAGTGCATCTCTGATGCAGCAGAGCTGAGTGTGCAGCAGGGTTCAGCGCATCTCTCACACTCAGCTTGGCTGCATCTCTGGAGTAGCCGAGCTGAGCAGACGGCCAGCTCTGCTTCATCTCCGGTGTAGTAGTGCTGGCCGTGCGCTCAGCTCGGCTGCATCTCCGGAGTAGGCGAGCTGAGCGCACGGCCAGCACTGCTACATCTCGGCATAGGAATGTATTGACCAGAGTTGATTGGCCGAATGCCATACAGGGTACAGCATTCGTCCAATCAACGCTGGTTCTGCTGGAGGAGGCGGAATCTAAGATCGGTCCACAGCAAACTCCATTCTGGTCCGATCTTAGACTCCGCCTCTTCACAGACGAGCCTCCGGCAGAACCAGCGTTGATTGGCCGAATGCTATACTCTGTATGGCATTCGGCCAATCAACGCTGTTCAATGCATTCCTATGGGAAAAAGTCAGCTCATGCATATCGCAAGCTGAGAGGGATCCTGACCAGATAGAGCCCCAAAGAGCTGGGTGAGTAACATTCCCCCCTAAATAAAGGTAATACCTAGCTAACCCTGCCTGTACATCTATCACTGTCTCACAGTCACATAGTTCAGTCTCAAATTAACCGAATGTTAAGTCCACCATTCGTATAAATTGGAGGTCACCTGATTTAGCCAGCCAATTACTTTTTCCGATTTTTTTTTTCGATGCCTCTGTTGTCGTAGTTCCTGTCCCACCTCCCCTGCGCAGTTATTGGTGCAAAAAAAGCACCAGGGAAGGTGGGAGGAGATACCAATTTTTAGTGCGTTTGCCTCGTGGTATTCGATTGGAATTGAATACCTCGAATACCTCGAACGGCCTGATATTCAATCGAATATCTATTTGATCGAACAGTGTTCACTCATCTCTACTCATCATCACCTCAGGGGTCTTGATCACCACTCATCTTGCTGCTTTTTGTGGTCTGCCACTGTGTGGGCAACTAGCCCTGGCTCATACAGCTAAGAGCATGCTAGTCTATGGAAAGACAAGTCACTGTTTTTGTTTGCTGTTTTAGCGGTCCGTGTACTGATTGCGCTAGTCCTCTAATGGACACCCGGGTGCAGGTGTGAACATCGTGTCATGTAAAATAAAGCAAAAATAATGGGGTAAGACTCAGGAACTCAGACTCAAGTCCTCCAATTGACACTTCTTGAAGGAAGAGACAGCACCTTCTTTATATGTTTGGTATGTTCACTTCTTGTGTTTGTGAATAAAATAAGAACTTCTGTACCTTTTTAAGGAATCTAGGCTGTTTTTTCCAAAATATATTATGAAACCAGTATGATGAGGAAGAGAATAGTAGAAAAGAGGTGGATCAGCCTGAGAAGTTTGCTTTTTAATTTCCCTGGAGCCATTTGCTTGGACTGCTCCTGAATACTTGTTGAGTGCAAAGGTAGTTTGTATCCTATATAGACTTTTGGAAGATAAGAACCACTCAGCAGTCTACTGAGAGGGCCCACAGGACAGAAAGAGTGCAAAGCAAGGGCTAAGAACCAAGCTAATACTAAAAATAATGTATGGAAGCACAGCTGTAGGAATTTGTAAGTGGAGGGAAGGTAATGTATTCATTTATCTGTACAGTGGGCCCTAGGAATGCATTTTACTATTGGGACAGACCCTAGGACTAGCACTTGGCTTACGATTCTAATGTCCCAATTAAGACTAAACAGAGATTTGTTTTTTTACCTAAGAACTACATCTTAGCACAAGGTAATAAGATAAGAATGATAGTTATACCGTACTACTCTACATACTAGGTTTTTGTTTTTCTTGCATATAAAACATGCATTCTGTTCTTGTTATGGCAAATATCCAATTTTTCAGAATACTTTTTTGTTGACAGTCCCTAAAATTCACCAGATGGACTATGACTTGACGTTCCAGATGGAGACAAATAACCAGTTTATTCCAAATCTTTCTAAGAAATGCTCTGCATTTGCCAGCTGCCACCTATTTGTCCCAATTGCATTAAACAGTAATCAAATTTAGCTTATTTTACAATATAGCAGGACCTTGGGAGACAGCAATGAATAGACATAATTTATTTAAGAAAGCATTTCTGAAATTATATATAGTATGGATCAGTATTTTCTTCAGAAGAAAAATTTGACTCATTCAAGATGTGTTCTCCATAGAAACAATGCAACGTTTCTGTTACAGAGCTGACATTTAACATTTAGAACCAAAAAGTTCAATAGTAACTATACAAGGTGGTATATTGTGGGATATACGATAAACCATTTTTGGTAAAAAGAAAATAAAATAGACTGTACATTATTTAAAATGTATCTAATTTTTTAGGAGCCCAATACTCAAGTATTTGTATTATTTATCACGCTTATATGTATTAAACTATATTGGGTGGGATACTGTGTGAGGCAGACTTAAAGGAGGTATCTGGTTTCTATTATTAGATCCGGTACCTCTCAGATCTCCTGTACTGAGATAGTGAGACTTCATACATCATCCAGCTGATCGATAGCGGTCTCTCAGCCAAGAAAATTGTCAACCTGCATCGTGTGAGCGCCAAGACAGTTGGAAGAATATGAAATGAAATCCGTCCATCCATTCAAAAGCCGAGAGGTGGACGTCCAGGTGAAATATCAGATATAGCTTTTCTTGGCTGAGAGACCACTATTGATGAGCTGGATGATGCTGTGAAATTTTCTTCATGGCTGATCCTTGATTTGAACCAGTGACCCCTTCCTCAGGAATCAACTTAATAACACTTTGAACTATTAGGAGAACTATTAGGAAATGTGAGATCAGGTTGTAATGTGTAGTATACAAGTAGAAAAAGAGTTTTCTACCACCAGCAATAACAGTAACAATGTAGTTACATGCAAGAATCTGCCTAACTAATTATATGCAAAGTCATATTTATGTATGATATAGCCAAGATGATTGTCTATACCAGCGGTCCTCAAACTATGGCCCGTGGGCCACATGCGGCCCGCCGAGGACATTTATCCGGCCTGCCGCATGTGGCCTGCGCTGTCGCCTGGATCGCTCACTAACGGGGAATCCGATTCCCTGTTAGTGAGCGTATCGCCGCTTTCAGTTGTATGTGCATTTGCACATACAACTGAAAGCTGTCAGGGGCCGCCCGACCGCGGCCTACACTGATGGCAGAGAGTGACCTCTGCCCCCGACGCAGGCGCGATGACGTCATCGCTCCTGCAGTCTGGAAGGAGGAGGACGCACCGCGGCGGCTCTTCATGGGTAAGTATGACAGTGTGGGTGTGATTGTACTGATGAGCATATAATACAAGGGGGGAGGGTACTGATGAGGGGGGAGGGTACTCATCAGTACCCCCACTGTATTATATGCTCATCAGTACCCTCCCCCCACTGTATTATATGCTCATTAGTACCCTCCCCCCACTGTATTATATGCTCATCAGTACCCCCACTATATTATATGCTCATCAGTACCCTCCCCCACTGTATTATATGCTCATCAGCATATAATATAGTGGGAGGAGGGTACTAATGAGTATATAATACAGTGGGGGGAGGGTACTGATGAGCATATAATACAGGGGGGGGTACTGATGAGCATATAATACAGTGGGGGGAGGGTACTGATGAGCATATAATATAGTGGGGGGTACTGAGGAATATATAATACAGTGGGGTGAGGGGTACTGATGAGCATATAATACAGTGGGGGGGTTACTGAGGAGTATATAATACAGTGGGGGGTACTGAGGAGTATATAATACAGTGTGTGGGGGGGTACTGAGGAGTATACAATACAGAGTGGGGGGGTACTGAGGAGTATATAATACAGTGGGGGGTACTGAGGAGCATATAATACTGTGGGGTGGGGGCATACTGAGGAGCAGGGGTGAACCTAGCCTTTTTGCCGCCTGAGGCGAAATATTTCGGCCCTCCAGTGTTTTGAGGGACAGTGAACTGGCCCCGTGTTTGAAAAGTTTGAGGACCCCTGGTCTATACAAATGATAGTACAGGGGTGAACCTGGGCTTTCTGCCGCCTGAAGCGGCGTCAGAAAGCCCCCCCCCCCCGGAGGAGGGGCGGAGCTGTGGGGCGGGGTCACAAGAAAGGGGCGTGGCCGAGCGGAGCGAGCGGCGTTCGCAGGCAGGGAGAGGACCTGCTCTGTGCCTGAGTGTGAGGGGCGGCCACTGGAGCAGCGCTGCGTCCAGCAGGGCCGCCCCAATACACCGCTCGCTTCCCGTGTCGGGCTGCAGATACGGTGACGCTAAGCCAGTCCAGGACAGCTTGTCCTGGACTGGCTTAGGTCAGCAAAAATGCCGCCCTCCCGAGGCCCTGGCATAGTGCCGCCTGAAACGATCACTTCAGGTCGCCTCATGGGAGGTGCGGCGCTGTGATAGTAGTCTCACATTTGAAGCTGCAGTGAATGGTGAGCTATGGAGCCTGAAAGTCAAAAGTTCAAAATATTGTTACTACTTTTGCTCATATTGTTTCCGTTTTCCAACAAGGGGAAGTAAGGCCTGGTTCACATCTGCATTCGATATTCCATTTGAGGAATCTGCATGGGGACCCCCCGAACAGAATACTGAATACATTGATATGCGGTGAGCTTATGAAAGCACATGGAGCCCATAGACTATAATGGGGTCTATGTGTTTTCCGCTCGCTGTCCGCAGAAATCATGTGGAGAGAAAAGTACTTCATGAACTACTTTCCTCTCTGTATGACTCGTGCGGACAGCATGCAGAAAACAAATGGACCCCATTATAGTCTATGGTGTCCGTGTGCTTTCATAAGCTCACCGCGTTCGGCATTCCGTTCGGGGGGTCCCCATTCATATTCACAGCGGAAGTCATGCATAATGCCTTGACAGGAAAGATACAGTAGTGCTCCGCCATCTAGCAAGCATTCAGCCATACAAAATAGGTGAAAAAGCGGCACTCACCGGCAGGTTAAAATGTCCTTTATTCCAACCTTGTTAAACTGGTATTCTCTATATTTGCCAGTGCTTCTTCATCACAATGCTGTTTTTAACAAGGCTGCTATAAAGGGCTTTTTACTCTACTTGCGAGTGCCAATTCTTCTCTTCTCTTCTTTATATGGCTTATACAGTCCTATGAAAAAGTTTGGGCACCCCTATTAATCTTAATCATTTTTAGTTCTAAATATTTTGGTGTTTATAACAGCCATTTCAGTTTGATATAGCTAATAACTGATGGACACAGTAATATTTCAGGATTGAAATGAGGTTTATTGTACTAACAGAAAATGTGCAATATGCATTAAACCAAAATTTGACCGGTGCAAAAGTATGGGCACCTCAACAGAAAAGTGACATTAATATTTAGTAGATCCTCCTTTTGCAAAGATAACAGCCTCTAGTCGCTTCCTGTAGCTTTTAATCAGTTCCTGGATCCTGGATAAAGGTATTTTGGACAAACAATTCAAGTTCAGTTAAGTTAGATGGTCGCCGAGCATGGACAGCCCGCTACAAATCATCCCACAGATGTTCAATGATATTCAGGTCTGGGGACTGGGATGGCCATTCCAGAACATTGTAATTGTTCCTCTGCATGAATGCCTGAGGATTTGGAGCGGTGTTTTGGATCATTGTCTTGCTGAAATATCCATCCCCGGCGTAACTTCAACTTCGTCACTGATTCTTGAACATTATTCTCAAG
Source organism: Leptodactylus fuscus (assembly GCF_031893055.1). Classification (NCBI taxonomy): domain Eukaryota; kingdom Metazoa; phylum Chordata; class Amphibia; order Anura; family Leptodactylidae; genus Leptodactylus; species Leptodactylus fuscus. The sequence continues at coordinate 55,733,786 of NC_134274.1, read as the reverse complement.
AATCTGCTGATACTGAGTGGAATCCATGCGACTCTCAACTTTAACAAGATTCCCGATGCCGGCATTGGCCACACAGCCCCAAAGCATGATGGAACCTCCACCAAATTTTACAGTGGGTAGCATGTGTTTTTCTTGGAATGCTGTTTCTTTTTGGACGCCATGCATAACGCCTTTTTTTATAACCAAACAACTCAATTTTTGTTTCCAAAATGAAGCTGCCTTGTCCAAATGTGCTTTTTCATACCTCAGGCAACTCTATTTGTGGCGTACGTGCAGAAACGGCTTCTTTCTCATCACTCTCCCATACAGCTTCTATTTGTGCAAAGTGCGCTGTATAGTTGACCGATGCACAGTGACACCATCTGCAGCAAGATGATGCTGCAGCTCTTTGGAGGTGGTCTGTGGATTGTCCTTGACTGTTCTCACTATTCTTCTTCTCTGCCTTTCTGATATTTTTCTTGGCCTGCCACTTCTGGGCTTAACAAGAACTGTCCCTGTGGTCTTCCATTTCCTTACTATGTTCCTCACAGTGGAAACTGACAGGTTAAATCTCTGAGACAACTTTTTGTATCCTTCCCCTGAACAACTATGTTGAACAATCTTTGTTTTCAGATCATTTGAGAGTTGTTTTGAGTAGCCCATGATGCCACTCTTCAGAGGAGATTCAAATAGGAGATCAACTTGCAATTGGCCACCTTAAATACCTTTTCTTATGATTGGATACATCTGGCTATAAAGTTCAAAGCTCACTGAGGTTACAAAACCAATTTTGTGCTTCAGTAAGTCAGTAAAAAGTAGTTAGGGGAATTCAAATCAATAAAATGATAAGGGTGCCCATACTTTTGCACCGGTCAAATTTTGGTTTAATGCATATTGCACATTTTCTGTTAGTACAATAAACCTCATTTCAATCCTGAAATATTACTGTGTCCATCAGTTATTAGATATATCAAACTGAAATGGCTGTTGCAAACACCAAAATATTTAGAACAAAAAATGTTCAAATATTTTCTTCCTTCCCTCTTTCCCTCCTTCTTGCCCTCATGCCAGTTTGGAGTCGGGAAGGAATTTTTTCCCTGAAATCGGGCAATTGGCATGAGCCTCATGGGGTTTTTTGCCTTCACCTGGATCAACACTGTAGGGATTGTAGGGTTATAAGTCGGACTTGATAGACTGATGTCTTTATTCAACCTCATCTACTATGTAACTATGTATGTAACTACCGTATGCTGACAATTCAAAATATAGACAAAAAGCATCAACTCTATGAATTAAAAATGTGATAATTTCAAGCATAATGGTACATTACTACTCTTCACTTCCATTTACCATAATACATGTAATTACATTATGCTTCCAAAGGCTGACATGCTTAGCATTGTGACTGATGCCTACTATAATGCCGTCTCTTAAAACAAATGAAAAAGTATAATACACACATAAATCACTCAGTTGCTTAATGCATAATTCATGTATTTGCAAGTTACAGCAAACAAGAGGGCAGATACAATGCTTCCATAGAAAGTAGTTTGATAGTGAAATAATTGTGTCAATGTTAACATTTATTCAACAACTCAATTGCAAATACAATAAGGACATTTATAACAGAAAGAAAATGAAATAGTATTTTCATTTGCATTATAACCACTGAGGTTTTCTGGTGGTTCTTGTAGAGTATGCTACAAACATACATCCAAAATGACAGTGTGAAGTTTTTGCTGTTTACTAGAGATGAGCGAACAGTAAAATATTCGATATTCGTTATTAATTTTTAATAGCCGCTCAATATTCGACTATTCGAACGAATATCGAACCCCATTATAGTCTATGGGGAAAAATGCTTCGTTTCAGGGGAACCCACAATTTAACTCAGGAGGGTCACCAAGTCCACTATGACACCTCAGCAAATGATGCCAACACCTCTGCAATGCAACTGGGACAGCAGGGGAAGCATGTCTGGGGGCATCTAACAAGCCCAAGTCACAGTTTTACCCCACTATCACAGCCTATCAACTACACACTTTCCACATTCAAAAGAAAGCTCTATCAAAGTGGAAAAATACCTGGAAACCTTCTTTCCTCCCCAATTGGATGGACAGAAACCCAAATTTGACGCTAAAGAAACATTAACAAGCACCCCTTTAAATCACGTTGCCCATGACAACCACAGATGGAATAGGCAAAGGGAAATCCAACAGTACCCACCCTGAACTGTCATTGTGGATGTGTGTGTGATGTGGTAAGACCTTCCAAAATTCACTTTCCTGGCCCTTAACGTGAGCCCTTCCAAATTAAGCTAGAGGCCCTTAAGCTGAGGTACCAGCAGAGATTGAGGCCCTTTAGGTGACTTCAGCCTCTTACCACCAGAGTTTTAGTCCCTTTCGCTTAGTTCAGCCTTGCAGCAGCAGAGTTTTTTGCCCTTTGGGTGAGTTGAGCCTTGCACCAGCAGAGTGTTATCCCCTTTAAAATTGTTAGCCCCTAATATGGTGGTTCCAGAACCATCACTCTCATTGTGTGGGATTGATGCAGTGGATTGGAGTGAGGACCCAGACATTGAGCTTGATTTTGAATGTGAAATTGATAACATTTTTGCATCAAGTCCTTGGGGTAACTTTTATTTAGAGGGCCGCAAAGGTGGAGAATTGGCTGCAACCACTACTACCGGTAATGGTCTTCTAATATGGGACTCTACATTACCTCTACAGGGTTCTGATCAGGTGTTAATAGTCCAAACAACATGCTCCAGTACTTTAGATGTAGATCAGAAACCACTTTCCCTTCCGACACCAGATTTAACCAAGCTTCACCATCATCATCCTGCTGAGATGGAGCCACTAAAGGAAACCTTGCCTTCCAAGGCATGTTCTGGATCTGCGACTGAGCCAAATGTAAACACAGAGTCCTTTTGGAACTGAACAAAATTCATCAGCATTGTTTTTAGCCCTTAGGGTGAGTGAGTTACGTGCACCAACACGTGTCCCGTAACATCAGGCGGGCCCTAAGTTCTGCGCTTTGCACAAAGTTACACTTGACCACCGACGCGTGGACAAGTGTATGCGGCCAGGGACGCTACATCTCAATCGCGGCACACTGGCTGAATGTAGTTGAGGCTGGGACCGGGTCGCAAACTGTGGCCACCTGACTCGTCTCCCCGCCCAATATTCCTGGCAGGAGTGCTGAAACACCACCCTCCTCCGCCATTAAATCGACCCCAGCTACGAGCTGGAAACGCTGCAACACTGGCGTGGGGAGAAGTCAGCAGGATATGCTGAAGCTCATCAGCTTGGGGGACAGATAGCACACTGCCCCGAGGTGAGGGATGCCATCCTGGATGATATGGCAATGTTTTTTTCCCCACTGCACCTGGGGCCAGGCATTTTTGTTGTGTGTGATAATGGACGGAACCTGGTAGCGGCTCTGGAGCTTGCCAGCCTCCAACACGGTCCATGTCTGGCCCACGTTTTCAACTTATTGGTGCAATGGTTTCTAAGAACGTACCCCAATTTACACAAGCTATTGGTTAAAGTGCAGTGCTTGTGCGCCCACATTGGCAAGTCTATAGTAGCTGCTGCTAGCCTCAATACACTCCAGCAACGCCTACATCTGCCCGAAGCACCGGCTGTTGTGCGAGGTCACCACTCGCTGAAACCCTAGATACCATATGTTGAGCAGGGTGTGTGAGCAGCAGAGACCTTTAATGGAGTTCCATCTCCAAAACCCAAGGGTTCATCAAAGTCAGCTTCATCCGTTTCTGCACCATGAGTTTCCATGGGTGGCAGACTTATTTGAAATCCTATCCCATCCTTTCCACTGGACAAGAAACATTAGCATGCGCTCATCACAATTCCTGATATGACAGCTGCGTTACGCAGGGTGCAGGGTACAACGCAGACCAGGCCCGAGCACCAGGAACAGGTGTTACAATGGCTAGCGGATAATGCTTCTAGCTGCTTTGCCACCAGCCAGTACCTGCAGTCATGTTCATACCCAAGAGTCTGTCCCTCCTTCCTCCCAACATGCCCAATCTTACCAACAGAGTCATCCCACCCTTTCCCCCTCCCAGGATCTCTTTTCGGGTCCTTTGACTGTCTCTCCCTCTGTTGAACCACTTCCAGAATCGCAGGAGCTACCAGACGACTTTGTATGTCCTGATGCCCAAATACTGGAGCATCCGCCATTTCCTACCAAATTTGTGGTTGTGGACCCGCAAACGACATTTCTGGGCCTCAGTGATGATGACGAGATACAGTTGCCATCAGAGCATGCTGTTGTCATGTGCGGTTTGCAGTAAGGGGAGAATGAGCTATTGGAAGAGGAGTTGGTGGACGACGAGGACACCGACATGGCATGTCTCCACACGTTTTTGCTCTAGTGTAGCATGTCTCCACATTCGAAAAACGTGTTTTACTTAAAAAAATATCGGATGATTTTTCTCAAAAAAACTCATATTAAAGAGAACTGACAAGCAATTTCAGCAATGATGTTGCGAAACAGAGTCTCTCGATGCTGCAGTCTCCACCAGTATTCAGCCAAATGTCCTGGCAACAAATTCGGCGAAGTACCACGCATCTTCCACAGAATTTCCGTTTTGACATGACCCCAATTTGCCTCGGTTCTCTGGGTGTTGACACCGGTGAAAGGGTTTACAAAATATCTTTGCACTGAGTTGATCTTATATGAGTGAATGATGTTACCAATGGAAGATCAGTTACTGGATAGCAGCAGTTCTTCAAATGTCCCCAGGGGGAAGTACTAATGCACAAATATGACCAAGGGATCTCCTTTAGGCAAAGGTGAACCCTGAAAAGAGAAACTGCGCTGGACCTGTACATTATAAAATATTATCCTGTTCTATAAAACCATGTGTTTATAGAACAGAGAAAGGCCTTCCACAAAGTGCTGCCATGTAATAATTAGCATAGAATTGTTTGAAATGTCTTTCCTTGTTGTTCCATTAAAGGGGTTGTGCTATTATATACACTTATCCCCTATGCACAGGACAGGAGAAAGTATCCAATCTCTGAGGCCCAGCGATCAGGCCCCCAGTGATCAGCTACTTATTCCCTATCCTGTGGTTAGAAGATAAGTGTCCATAATGACACAACCCCTACTAGAATAACATTACCCTCTACTAGAAATAATGGACCTTGTCTAATCTCTGATAAACAGTGCCATGACATTATTCCTCCTCCGCCAAATTTTACAGTAGGTGTAGAATGTTTCCCGAGCATCTGCCAAATCCATATTCAATCACCAGACTGCCAATTCGTAAAACATGATTAATCCAAAGAGGACATTTCCTGTGCTGCAGAGTCCAGTGACTATAATGTGCTTTACACCACTGCAGCCAATGCTTGGCATTGTGCAGAGTGATTTTAGGCTTGTGTGCAGTGGCGTAACTACCACCATAGCAGCAGAGGCAGCTGCCACAGGGCCCGGGACATCAGGGGCCCGGTGACAGCTGCTACCGCTGCTATCCTTATTCTTGGAGGTCTTTTCGGACCCCCGAGTATAATGATCGGGGCCCCCTGTTGGTGGAATACTTTCCACCAACAGGGAGCCCCGAAGCTGCAGCAACTGCTGACACACAGGAGCTGCAGGTCTGGCTCCTCTCAGCGCTTCAGGACGCTCCCCCTCTCTCCCCTCCCTCCCTTTCTCTGTCTGTCCTCTGCCCACCAATGAGATGGCTGAGGAGAGCCCAGGAGGCGGGGCTTATCCCTGCCAAGCTCCTGCCATCCTGCAAGAGAAGTAGAAGAAAGAAAGAAGGAAAATGAAACTAAAGAAAGCAAACAGGTACACAGGACATACTGGGGTTACTATACTTATTAATATCAGGCATTTGGGGTGATTACTTTTGTTTTAGTAACTCCATGTGCCTCATATTAATAGCAGTTAACCCTATCATGTCCCTCACATTAACCCCTGTGTGCCTCACCATAAGAGTTACTAATATGTGAAACATATGGGGGTAATAATAATGAAGATACTTTATTATTACCTCCATGTCTCTCACATATCAGTAACTCTTATGTGAGGTACACAAGGGTTAATGTGAGGGACATGATGGGGTTAACTGCTATTAATTTGAGGCACATGGCGTTACTAAATTGTAATGCACATGACCAGATTTTTTATCCACAATTGTCCTGGTATAGCGGTCAGCGGGTGACGTGACAGTATTTAGTTCTGCAGGGGCCACTATGGGACATAATACTGTGTGCAGTGGCCACTATTGGGTATAATACGGTGTGCAGGGGCCTCTAAGGGACATAATACTGTGTGCAGGGGACACTATGGGGCATAATACTGTGTGCAGGGGCCACTATTGGTCATAATAGAGCGCACAGGAATGCGTAGGAGGGACTCGGTCGAGATCTTCGGTGTCGGGAGGGCCCCATGTCAAAAGTTCGCCACGGGGCCCCGCCATTCCTAGTTACGCCACTGCTTGTGTGCATCTACTCCAACAATTTCATGAAGCACAGACACAGTTCTTGAGCTAATGTCACAGCCAGAAGCAGGTTGGCATTCTGTGATTAGAGATGAAACGGAATACAGGTGATTTTTACATACCACATGTCAGCACTTGGCAGACCCTTTCTGTCAGTTTATTCAGCCTATGGGCTTTGGGTTGTGCTATTGCTGCTCCAACAAGTTGCCTCTTTACAATAATAGCTCTTAGGGAGCGTTCACACTTGTGCCCGTGTCTGACGCCAGGTCTCCGTCCTATTCCCCGGGAAAAATGCATAGGGGATGGCTTCCTGGCGGTCAGTTTTAAATCTCATTCATTTAAATGGGTTTTTAAAGCTGACTGCCAGTGTCTGTATGCGGCCTCTCCGCAGGGAAACCATTTTTTTTTTTGGACAGACACAAAGTCCTGCATGTCTGTCTTTATCCCCTATGCAGTGTCCCCAGGGAATAGGACGGAGACCCGTCGGGCGGACACGGGCTAAAGTGTGAACGCCCCCTTAGTTGTTTTGATGCATTGTCCTTGTGCTTATGTTACTTCCAGCTCCCTTCATGGAGTTGATGTTACTCCTAAAAACGTAACACTGGTCAGGGTATCCTATGGTGGACCCACAATAATGGTGCAGCAGAAGACACACAATTTGTAAGGCTGCTATGGTTTATTTCCTAGAGGTTGTTTTCAAGGTAGGCTGACATTATTATTTTTGTCTGCTGGACCCAAGGAACTTCAATCCAACTCTGCTTCTAGATGCTTCCATTTCTCAATAATAGTGCTTACAGTTCATACATTTCACAAACTGGTATAGGTTTAAAGACATTGAACAATTCAATACAACCTATAGTACTACCATTGTTTCTCTATTACACTAAGTTCACACTAGTGTGTGGCCTCTCTGGTGTTTGGGTCTGTCGGGAGACAATAGAGAAGTGGACCGCTAAAATATTGGTTACACACAGAGCTCAATGGACCCCATTGACTGGGGTCCACCTTTCTTAAACTGAGACCAATGGAGGAAAAAGTCAGATTTTTTGGCAGACACTGTGTACCTTTAGGCTGTGTTCTAACTTAGAGGCAATAGCATTCAGATAGCAGCCTACCTGCATGCCCCCACCAAAGATCACTAACAAAGGCATTTATCTGTACAGTCATGTGATCGCTGGTGGCCGCATTCAGACAGAATTTTGTACACATGAAGCCCTGTTATGTTGGGGATCAGCCTAAAGATTACATGTCTGTGCTTCATTTTATGCACCTATTGACAATGGGTGTGGCTGAAACACCTGTACTTAAAGGGATTCTACCACTAAAACACATTTTTTTCTAGTTACCACGTCGGAATAGCCTTTAAAAAGGCTATTCGTCTCTTACCTGTGGAAGTGCTCTCCGCCGCGCCGTTCGTTCAAAATACCGGTTTGTACCGGTATGCTAATTAGTTCTCTCGCAGCGATGGGGGCGTCCCCATTGCAGCTCGAAAACCGACCGCAGCGCCGCCTCTCTGGTCTTCGGTGTCCTCCCCTTGCTTCTTCAGCGTACTGTCGGACGCCTGCGCAGTACGCTCTGTTCGGTGAAGATTGCCGAACGTACTGCGCATGCGCAAAACTGCGGTCCCAGCCATAGTGCGGGCACCGCACTTTCGCGCATGCGCAGTACGTTCGGCAAGCTTCGCCGAACAGAGAGCATACTGCGCAGGCGTCCGACAGACGCTGAAGAATCAAGGAGAGGACACCGAAGACCAGAGAGGCGGCGCTGCGGTCGGTTTTCGAGCTGCAATGGGGACGCCCCCATCGCTGGTCCTGCGATGGGGACGCCCCCATCGCTGCGAGAGAACTAATTAGCATACCGGTACAAACCGGTATTTTGAACGAACGGCGCGGCGGAGAGCACTTCCACAGGTAAGAGACGAATAGCCTTTTTAAAGGCTATTCCGACGTGGTAACTAGAAAAAAAAGTGTTTTAGTGGTAGAATCCCTTTAATCATTACGGGAGGGGATCACATACTTTTGTTCACATTGTGTAGCAAAAAACTGTTTGAACAAGGAGAATCCTAATGAGGGCTCGTTCACATCTGCGCCCGGTCTCCGTTCTGCAGGTTTCCGTTTCCTGCACAACACTGGGCAGGAAATGGAAACCTACCGGCATCTTAGAAACCCATTCATTTCAATGGGTTTGAAAAGTGTCCTGCCGTGAGAACTGGTGAGCATTTTATGCTCTCTGGGGCGAAACCGTTTTTTTTTAACCGGACACAAAGTCGGACATGCAGTACTCTGTGTCCGGTTTAAAAAAAAAAATAAAGCGGTTTTGCCACGGAGAGCATAACGCTCACAACCGGACACTGTCTGCCAGGTTTCCGTCGTCTGTCTGCAGAAGACAGAAACCTGAGAACGGAGACCGGACGCTGGTGTGAACCCAGCGTCAGTTTTAATTTTAGTACAAGGATTGCAGTACAGAAAATGATGCTGCTACATAGGAAAGGGTTAAAACTGTAATGAATGACTATGAAAATACAGGTAATGAAATAAGATACAAAGATTGCATATAGATTCCTTATTTGGATTTAGTTAGAACACAAAGCTAATTCTGTTTTCATTCACACGTTAATGACTCTCCCATTGAACGCTTTTCTCTGCATTGATTTTGTGACAGGCGAGGGTATCATCACGCTCCTGCCTTTGCATCTTCACTTGTTCCCTCAGGGGTCCCACTATACATTGTCAAGGACACTTAGAAAGAACAATATTAGGTATTAGAAAGAAGAGATTTGGAAAATACCATTTGTGAAGAAAAGGCAAGTTCTCTGAAATCAGGTTCTATTTCTGAGCTGTCAAGACTGTTTAACAGAGGAGCATGATACTGTCATAGTGCGCCCATTGTATAACAAGCAAATCAATACAGAAATAAATTAGTAATGTTATTCACAATAAAAACTCTAACTCAGATCAACTATATTAGAGCAAAATATGAGGTTAATTTGTGAAATTTAATGGGAAGACAGCATATATTTTCAAAGAACAAAAGTCCTCTAACCTCACACTCAACACTCAAAGGAATACTAAACATAGAAAGGAATGACAAAAACTCAGGACACAGGACAATGAGAAGGAATAGGGTAGACATGGTTGAGCGTCTGAAACACAGAGAGATTTATTTAAGTATTACCTGTCTATATCGTAACTTGAAACAAAAAAAAAAGAGAAAAGAGTAAAAAAAAGGGAAGAAGAGATGGAATATGTTTTTATTTTGATAATTTCTTGTATTTTTATTGTACCTTTTAAAGCATATGCGAAAACCACATTGGGGAAATGCAGCTTTTTTGTTGCAGATTTTGTTGCGGCTTTTTGAGTTAAGGCCAGGAATGCATTCAGCAAAAGGTAGAAGTATAACAAAAAAAGCTGCATTTCTGCAAAGTGGGGCCTTAACCTAAGGGTACGTGCTCATTGTCATGCTCTCCTAGCAACTGCACCTGGCAGCCATCTTGAAGTCCTAACAATATCTCCTGTGGGCCTTTCCCGAGTCAATCTTTGCTTAGTCTTTGCCTAGTTGCACCTTCTCTGCCCTTAACACAGTGGCTGAGCAATGTTTGTGTGTACCATGCATGCATTCAGTTTTATTCTGGTGTCTGTATGTCCAGTGGCGTAACTAGGAATGGCGGGGCCCCGTGGCGAACCTTTGACATTAGGCCCCCCTCCCCCGACCGACGCCGAAGACCCCGACCAACCTCCCCCCATTCCTGCGCACACTATTATGCCCCATACTTGCCCCTGCACACAGCATTATACCCCATAGTGGCCCCTTCACCCAGTATTATGCCCCATAGTTGCCCCCTGCACACAGCATTATGCCCCTGCACACAGCATTATGCCCCATAGTGGCCCCATCACTCAGTATTATGCCCCATAGTGGCCCCATCACCCAGTATTATGCTCCATTGTAGACACCCATTAACAATTATCAGACAATTGTCAGACCCCAGAGTATAATAATCGGAGACCGAGAGGGGGATACAAACATAAACACTGTTACTTACCTATCCCTGCGCTCCCTGCTGTCGGTTATCTTCAATGATGGGACGTCATGTGAGCAGGGGCCTGCGCCGCGACGCATAATTCCAGCCGGTAACAGCCTATTAAAAAAAAAAAAAAAACACAGCGGTAGCGGCTGTCGCCGGGCCCTGTGGCAGCTGCCTCCGCTGCTTCCCGGTAGTTATGCCACTGTGTATGTCCTGTTTTGTAGTTCTGAATTTTATCCACATGCATACCGCCCAGTTCTTTTATGCTTGAATCCTTGTCTGTCCTGCTTTAATCCAGTCTTGTAGTGTGTTACATGTTTGCCCTGTCCTGTCCGCTGTCTGATTTTAGCCTGTTACCTCTTTTTTTCCTGGTTGTAGTCTGTTTACACACATTGTGATTTTACCGTTTCTCTACACCACAGTTCTGTCTTACCTAGACAGCACCTAGGAGGAAACAACCTGGCAGACTCCCCACAGCAAAGTCCAAATTCCTGTATGGGGGTTAAAGGGTGAAAACCAAGGAGTCTGCTGGGATAACATCCTTAGAGGTGGCCCCAAGCCAAACTTGTTTGGTAGCACAGCGGGTCCACAATCTGCTGCCATGACAAGCACTTCTACTTATAAGAGTTAAATTGCCTTTTTGGAGCAGCAGTAAAACCAGCTGGGATTCAGGAGCCTCAAACATGAAACGATAGAATCAGATGATATGGTTTTCAGCTATATGTCCCTTCTTAATCTCAATTATATAATTTTTACATACCCTGAATTATTGCAAGTACTAGTACTCAAAGCACAATCTCCTCGCAATATGACCTCACAGTGATGTCATAGCAAAGTACAGTAATTACATCAATACAGAATACCAGATACTATTAAGCGCATCACACAGAATTACCCATAGAAGTGTTCCAGCCCCCTAACAGACCACACACAGAATAATTATTGCCACATTGCCCACACACTACATGTATTGTCTTCATGCTCCTGCATTGTTTTCAGCTCCACAAACAGGAATTTGTATGTGAGCAGACACTAAAATCTAACTCTCAGACTGTAGTAGTAGGCAGAATATGTTGTACAGAAAGAACCATAAATGCATTGACCGCCTGTCTCGGGTCTGTGGGGGGAATCCTTGAATGTCTCCATCCTGACAGTCGGATGAATAGAAGCCCACAAGCCTTTTATTATGGGTAATAAAATAGATGCTAGTGGACCACATATGGGCACTTGGATATCAGTATATTATATAATGCACTAGCAGGAGGACCCGGCTTTGCACGAGTATATTTCATTTTTTGTTTGTGTAGTAGCCCCATAAGAATTGTCCAGTTTTGCACTGGTGTATTTTGTATATAGTTTGTGTGTGTGTCCATAAGCGTCATGTGATCAGGTGTATCTCCGTTTGGATATCTGTGAAAAACCTGTGATCAGTTGTTATGGAGACCTGGAGTAAAGCTGTGTGTATGTGACCTTGTGTAACAGTGTCATCCACAGCGCCCTGCCCCTTTAAGGCTGACATCAAGTAAGTGAAGAAAAATGGCTGGGTTGCTATGAAAACCTGGAGTAAAACTCTAATATGTGGTACTCTGTGCAGAGCCGTGTATCTAATCCTTCGGCGTGTGGTACTGTGTGCTGACGCATATATCTATTCCACTGGCATGTGGTACTGTGTCAAGTGGTGCGTATGTAATCCTCTAGCGTGTGGTACTGTGTGCAGTGGCGCATATCTAATCCTCTGGTGCGTGGATTTGTGTGAAGACGCGTGTATCTAATCCTCTGGCGCTTGGTACTGTGTGCATATGCGCGTATCTAATCCTCCGGCTTGAGGTACTGTTTTCAGACATGCGTATTTCATCCTCCAGCATGTGGTACTGTGTGCTGACTTGTGTATGTAAACCTCCAGCATGTGGTACTGTGTACAGACGCACGTATCTAATGCTCCGGTATTGTGTAAAGACGTGCGTATTTAATCCTCTGGCATGTGGAACTATGCGCAGACGTGCGTATCTAATGCTGCGGCATGTGTAACTGTGTATAGACACGTATCTAATCCTTCGGCGTGTGGTACTGTGGGCAGACTTGCATATCTAATCCTCTGCCGTGTGGTATTGTGTTAAGACGTGCGTATCTAATCCTCTGGCATGTGGTACTGTGTGCAGACATGCGTATCTAATCCTCCAGTGTGTAGTACTGTGTGAAGACGCGCATATCTAATACTCTGGCGTGTGATACTATGTGCTGACCTGTCTATCTAATCCTCTAGCGTGTGGTACTTTGTGCAGATGCGCGTATCTAATCCTCTGGCATGTGGAACTGTGTGCAGACGCGTGTATCCAACCCTCCCCATGTGGTATTGTGTGCAGTAGTGTGTACCTAAACCTCTCCCATGTGGTATTGTGTGCAGTGGCGCATATCTAGTCCTTCATTGTGTGGTATTGTGTAAAGTCGTGCGTATTTAATCCTCCGGTGTGTGGAACTGTGCGCAAATGCACGTATCTAATCCTGTGGCATGTGGAACTCTGTATAGATGCACGTATCTAATCCTCAGGCATGTGGAACTGTGTGAAGATGCACGTATCTAATCCTCTGGCGTGTAGTACTGTGTTAAGACGTGCGTACCTAATCCTCCGGCATGTGGTACTGTGTGCAGACGTGCGTATCTCATCTCCTGGCATGTGGTACTGTGTGAAGATGCACATATCTAATCCTTTGGCATGTGGAACTGTGTGCAGATGCGTGTATCTAATCCTCTGGCGTGTGATACTGTGTTCTGACTTGTGTATCTAATCCTCCAGCGTGTGGTACTTTGTACAGATGCGCGTATCTAATCCTGTGGCGTGTGTAACTGTGTGCATTGTCGTGTATCCAATCCTCCAGCGTGTGGTATTGTGTGCAGTAGCGCGTATCTAATCCTGCGGCATGTGGAACTGTGTTCAGACGTACGTATCTAATCCTCTGGTGTGTGGTATTGTGTTAAGATGCGTGTATCTAATCCTCCGGTTTGCGGTACTATGTGAAGACGTGCGTCTCTAATCCTCTGGCGTGTGATATTGTGTGCTGACCTGTGTAGCTAATCCTCCGGCATGTGGAACTGTGTGAAGACGCACGTATGTAATCCTTTGGCATGTGGAACTATGCGCAGACACATGAATCTAATCCTCCAACGTGTGGTACTTTGTGCAGATGCGCGTATCTAATCCTGCGGCATGTGATACTGTGTGCAGATGCACATATCTAATCCTCTGGTGTGTGGTACTTTGTGCAGATGCGCGTATCTAATCCTCTTGCATTTGGAACTGCGTGCGTATCTAATCCTCTGACATGTGATACTGGGTGCTTACCTGTGTCTCTAATCCTCTGATGTGTGTACCTCAGTTTGGATATCAGTGTTGGATTGTACATGAGGAGTGACCGTGTGTATTGCAGTTGGAATATGAGTGAAAGACTTGCAGGTTTGTATCGGCTAATGGGGGGGGGGGTGTCAGGGTGTTGGGAAAGCTGTATCTCCGGAACAGTCGGTATGTCCAAGTGAGTTGGGGCCTCATCTTAAACCTTCCCGGACACCTGAAGTATCTGTGTGCCAAATTTGGTGAAGATCGGTCCAGTCGTTTGGTCACTCATAGAGAACAGACACACAAAAAGACAGACAAGAATTCATTTTATAATATAGAGAGATATGATAGTATAATGTATACACAGTCCAGAGTGTCTATAGCAATGAATATATATTGGTATTTTTGAATATCGTTTTTTTTTGTTGGCCAAACCCTTCAAGGGAATGTAAGTAAACAAAATGTTAAGTGATAGGAAAATAATGTGAAAAGTTCAGCTGAGCAGATCACAATATCTGTATTGCCACACCTATATCCTGTGTGCTGCTACACCCATGTAGTTAGCCATGTGGTTTTATTTAATCACACATATCTATCTAGCTTGCCTTGTGAATATCCTATTAGTGGAAGGGTTTTTAGGTAGCAGATAGCAATTTAGTGTGTGCTTTAGGGGCAGGTGATGTTATTGCAGCAACTTGGGACTCCGCACTGTGGAGATGACACAGTTAGAAGATGGCGGCCTTGTTGGTCACAGTAGCTTTTGGAAACAAAAACTTTTACAGGCCATAGGCTGGCACAGTGAGGAAGGGATCGCACTAAGGTGATGGCAAATGAGGATGCTATAAAAGATATGTTGTAAATTTGGATATTCATATGGTTAGTAAATTAATATTTTGTTCTGCTCAGCCTGTTGGAAGAAACAATAAAGGCACTGTGATTTGTAATCCATGAATGGCCTTAAAAAAGTAGGATGAAATAAGATAATATAACAGCATATGGCGGCAAGTGCAGATATGATCTGATGCGTCACAATCCGATAAATACATTGGGGGGAATCCGCCAATCTTTCTGCGCCAGTTTTGTGGCGCTGAGGGATAATATTGTGGCTCACATTTGGCCTAAGGACCTTTCTTGTGCCAAACATGCACCATAACACCTTTTCCGTGCAACGCTTGACACATTGAGACAGGAACATCTTGGCCTAAAGTATGCATTAGGCTGCATTCACACAGAGTTTTTTGGTCAGGAATTTGGTCAGGAAAAATCCACTCAGGAAAATTCCTGAGGCATTTTTTTGAGGCATTTCCTGAAGCGTTTCCTGAAGCATTTTTGAAGTGTTTTCCACCTGAAAAAAATCAATGCAAGTCAATGGGAGGCTGAAAACCCGCCTGGCGTTTTTTGAGGCGGTTTTTGTTAATGCCTCAAAAAACACCTCAGGAAATGCCTCAGAAAAAAACAGTAGCGTTTTTTTCGCCTCCCATTGACTTGCCTTGAATTTTTCAGGCGGAAAACGCCTGAAGAATGGACATGTCGCTTCTTTTTTTCCCTTAGTGGAAAAAAAAAAAAGCAGGTTACATAGGACTGTATGGTGAGGCGTTTTTTGGAGGAGGATTTTGAGGCGGATTCCTGACCAAAAATCTCTGTCTGAATGTAGCCTTAGAACTCTCACCAGTTTCTCTATCACCTTCTGTTGTAGATTGGATTGCATTTTCAATGTGACAGGTTCACTTTAAGTGAGAAGTTCTGGCTATCTTGGTCATCTAACTGGTGAATTATTTGGAATTGGTCTCATAAGATGTTTGAGATCGCTGCAGAGGGTAACAGGCAAGGTTAGAAACTCATGTGCCTTCAGCAGCCTATTATCAGTAGGAATTCAGAAGCAGAGTTCATACCCCCAATAAGAGATGCACTCTATCTTGAAAGGGGTTTCTATGAACAGGGTTTGGGCCTTTGCCGAACCTGCAAATCCAACCATGAAAGGTAAGAGAGTCAGTAACCAACAAGCAAAAATCCATCCTCCATAGATTGCAGCAAATGCCCCCTCCCTCACAAGGCTTTGGAACATCCATCAGGATTTACCAGTTGGGGAATGGGATGCTAAGAGGACAGACAGCCACAATAAGATTTTCAGCAGGTGGCCACTTCAATGATAGTCACCTAGTCTGAACCTTTCTTCACACTTGACAACTTCTTAAATGGAAAGGTTCCTCTTGGCTGGTGATGGCAGTGCAGTCAGGTGTATAGTAAGGAGTGGGTGGTTAGAAAGTAAGAAATTCAGAAGTAAATTAAGTGTAGGAATGCTTATTCTTATTCTTTCCCCATCTAAGGATTGAATAAAAAGAAATTCCAGTAGTGTCTAAAGTTGGAAAGGTCATCTGCTCATACGTTTGATATCACTGGTACTATTTGGTTTAATGGGATATTGTCACTCCTTGGGGAGAGACCACCATATAGGTGTATGGAGACTTATTAAGCCTTTAGCACTCCACTTCGCAAGGGACCATGGGAAGAATATGCAAATCTGTCTTCCATGATGTAATTAGGAAGTCAGCTGCTGCCTCAGAGTTGCAAACCAATAGAGGGCGCTCACTGGAATGTGCAAGCCTGTCTTCCCTGATAACCCCAGCGTCATTGCAAAACAAAGGCCTCTTGGAAAGTCGAGCATGATGCTAAAGGGAGCAAACCTTTACTGGGTTATTTCACTGAAATTCTGTCTTCCTAAATACATCAGGGAAGACAGGCTTGCACATTCCAGTGAGCGCCCTCTATTGGTTTGCAACACTGAGGCAGAAGCTGACTTCCTAATTACATCATGGAAGACAGATTTGCATATTCTTCCCATGGTCTATTTGGTTTAATGTCTGTCTAGTGCAAAATCTACATAAAAACTTCACAGTACTAACATACTTCTTAGGAATTGGCCTTCAATGTTTCTCTGAGCTATAGATGTTAGATTGGGAACTCCACTTGGTAGAGTAAGTGAGGTAATAGGTGTGAAATATACCAGCCCCAGAGGAAATTAATATTGTTACTCGTCTTGACCAGATGACCTGTTTCTCCACTATGTCTGGTTTCATTCAGCTTTTAGCAAAACTATTTTCTTCTCTGAATCTAAACAAATTTTCTTTCCTTCATCCTCCATTAATAGCTTACTTTTTGTAATGAAAGCTGATGGCTTATTCACTAGTCGCAAGATTATTCCGAGGGCACATGGAATTGTGTTTTGTCAATGCTTGTGTACAACCTGAACTCAAATTTCATTGACATAGGAAATGAGTCATTGAGTTATTTTATTTTTTTCACTAAAAAAACAGAAAGCAGACAGAAGTAACCTTCCATTTTTATTAATAAAGTCAAACAGGATGGATACAAAGAGAAGGTCTAGTGCTTGTATCTGTCAGTCAGAGAAACCTAACTATCCGAAAGATCAATCAGAACATACTGCTGACGGTAGTGGGAACCTTGCCCAAAAGATTTCCTCATTTTAGAGACCACACAATATGTCTGTTATGGTGTATGACATAGTCAAATGACAATTTATAATCCATTTTTTAGAGTTGATCTATGATGAGAAGTCCAAGATTTTAGCAAATTAATATTAATTTTCATTTACTAATTTTTGTTTTTTAGACTTTTTACTGGAAACATTCAGTGTTGCAGCCACTCACAAGCACATCCACTGGAATTAGGGGAGGTGAGTAACTCTCCGCAAAAGCATGCAGCAGATTTTGTGAACATGCTCAAAATATCTAATAATGCAAGACCACAAATAGGAATGTGTATAGGGTTTATATGTTTATGTCAGTGATATGTAAAAGGGTAATGAGAAGAAAATCTTTAACAAGAACTAATAATAATAATAATAATACATTTTATTTATATAGCGTCAACATATTCCACAGCGCTGAACAATTTGTAGGGTTCAAATACAGACAGAAAGATACATTACAAAGAAAATCATTTCACACAATGGGACTGAGGACCCTGCTCGCAAGAGCTTACAATCTATGAGGTAGAGGGGGCCTCTGAGCTTGCCCAGTCCCATCTGCCCAGCCCAAAACCACATCATCCCATAAGAACATTAATAACAGTAATGGTGCCCCGTTAGTGTAATGATACCCATAGTTCCTTCTGCAAAGTATATTGTCCTCTTGGTACTCCCCAGTATTATTTACCTTTAGTGCCTTCATTGCATAATGCGCCCTTATTGCCTCCCCCACAATATGATGTGCCATTAGTGTCAGTATAATACACCCTTATTTTTCCATACACAGTTTTATATTCTCTTATTGCCCCCACACACTATAACTCTCTATTAATGCCTTCACACACCATGATGCTCTACATATCATGATTCCCGCTGTAGTTAGGAGGAGGTTTTCCCTGTTAAGCTGTTCAGTGCACTCTAAAACTGGTCATGCTCCAAGCTATCCTCCTCTCGTACAAGCAAGTCCCCTTGCAAGCTATCCTCCATGCCAGCCCATTCACTGGGGATGGGCCTTTAAATAGGTGTAGTTATTCATGCCCTGGGAAAAGCTTGACATTAGTGCAACAAACAACTTTGTCCACATGAGCAGCAATATTCAGCCTCTAAGGAGTCATTGTGCAATATACTTCCAAAATGGAACTGGAACATTGACCGTGCAAGGACATGCATCAATTAAAGTGATACAAGCATTCACCATAGTGCAAGTACATCACAACTCCTGATACAATGACCAATGCTATGCCAGATTGTGATGCTCTAATACCACTAACACTATGCTATCACTGCAGCAAGGTGAGCAGTCATAACAGGGATTTAACCCTCACCATGCAACAGGCCAAAATAGTTAGGATTACAACTGCACCACTTTACCAAGCCATTGGATTCAACTTTATATGTCTTATATACTTTTCTCTCTGCCAATTTTGATGGTATCTGCAGCGGAGACTCCGATGCGGATGTGCACCTAGCCTACATCATTCTCATGCCATTGATATTTTAGTGACATAGGAATGGACAATATACAGTCCTATGAAAAAGTTTGGGCACCCCTATTAATCTTAATCATTTTTAGTTCTAAATATTTTGGTATTTGCAGCAGCCATTTCAGTTTGATATATCTAATAACTGATGGACACAGTAATATTTCAGGATTGAAATGAAGTTTATTGTACTAACAGAAAATGCGCAATATGCATTAAACCAAAATTTGACCGGTGCAAAAGTATGGGCACCTCAACAGAAAAGTGACATTAATATTTAGTACATCCTCCTTTTGCAAAGATAACAGCCTCTAGTCGCTTCCTGTAGCTTTTAATCAGTTCCTGGATAAAGGTATTTTGGACAAACAATTCAAGTTCAGTTAAGTTAGATGGTCGCCGAGCATGGACAGCCCGCTTCAAATCATCCCACAGATGTTCAATGATATTCAGGTCTGGGGACTGGGATGGCCATTCCAGAACATTGTAATTGTTCCTCTGCATGAATGCCTGAGGATTTGGAGCGGTGTTTTGGATCATTGTCTTGCTGAAATATCCATCCCCGGCGTAACTTCAACTTCGTCACTGATTCTTGAACATTATTCTCAAGAATCTGCTGATACTGAGTGGAATCCATGCGACTCTCAACTTTAACAAGATTCCCGGTGCCGGCATTGGCCACACAGCCCCAAAGCATGATGGAACCTCCACCAAATTTTACAGTGGGTAGCATGTGTTTTTCTTGGAATGCTGTTTCTTTTTGGACGCCATGCATAACGCCTTTTTTTATAACCAAACAACTCAATTTTTGTTTCCAAAATGAAGCTGCCTTGTCCAAATGTGCTTTTTCATACCTCAGGCAACTCTATTTGTGGCGTACGTGCAGAAACGGCTTCTTTCTCATCACTCTCCCATACAGCTTCTATTTGTGCAAAGTGCGCTGTATAGTTGACCGATGCACAGTGACACCATCTGCAGCAAGATGATGCTGCAGCTCTTTGGAGGTGGTCTGTGGGTTGTCCTTGACTGTTCTCACCATTCTTCTTCTCTGCCTTTCTGATATTTTTCTTGGCCTACCACTTCTGGGCTTAACAAGAACTGTCCCTGTGGTCTTCCATTTCCTTACTATGTTCCTCACAATGGAAACTGACAGGTTAAATCTCTGAGACAACGTTTTGTATCCTTCCCCTGAACAACTATGTTGAACAATCTTTGTTTTCAGATCATTTGAGAGCGGGCTGTCCATGTTCGGCGACCATCAAACTTAACTGAACTTGAATTGTTTTGTAGAAAGAAATGGTCCAAAATACCTTCATCCAGGATCCAGGAACTGATTAAAAGCTACAGGAAGCGACTAGAGGCTGTCATCTTTGCAAAAGGAGGATCTACTAAATATTAATGTCACTTTTTTGTTGAGGTGCCCATATTTTTGCACCGGTCAAATTTTGGTTTAATGCATATTGCGCATTTTCTGTTAGTACAATAAACCTCATTTCAATCCTGAAATATTACTGTGTCCATCAGTTATTAGATATATCAAACTGAAATGGCTGCTGCAAACACCTAAATATTTAGAACTAAAAATGATTAAGATTAATAGGGGTGCCCAAACTTTTTCATAGGACTGTACCAATATGATCTAATCAATAAGGAGATGGATCCATCACTCCCTGTCATGGCTCTTGCATCTTGAACCCTTCTCTTTCAACCTTACTCTATAATGAATACCATAGAGAATTTGTTACAGACAAGGCAACATGTTGGCAGCACAATAAATTACTGGTGGTTAGGGTGTCTTTGTTGCAGTGACATAAAGTCACACATATATACACATCCTAGACTGATTTACTGATATATGTAACAGAAGAAATAAAATCCCTACAATAATACTGCATTAAAGGGGCTCTATCTGCAAAATTCCTTCTGTATGAGCCCCACATATGCCTGAATAGCCTTTAAAAAGGCTATTCAGGTACCGCTAATCTGATTTTAAACCCCCCACCCCCGTTTTAAAATAATACCCTAAAAATGAATATGCAAACGATACTTACCCGTGCATGGTGGGTGGTTCTGCACTGTCCGACGTCATCTGCTGTCACACCTTCCTCTTCTTTCTTCTTCCAGCGACTTCCTCCTGTCCTGGCTCTTCCACGCCTTGATCTTCTATTCTTCCTGAGTGAAGAGGCTCGTCTAGTTCTAAGGGGAACTTAAAACTACTACAAAAATGGCCCCAGAGAGTGCGCAGTAGCGCTCTGAAGGGAGCGCTACTGCACACACACGGGATTTGAACCAAACCCACCGAAGGAACAGAAGATCAAGGCGTGGAAGAGCCAGGACAGGAGGGCGTCGCTGGAAGAAGAAAGAAGAGGAAGGCGTGCCAGAAGATGACGTCCACTAGTGCATGAACCGCCCACCATGCACGGTAAGTATAATTTGCATATTTGCTTTTTGGGTATTATTTTAAAACGGGGGGGGGGTGGTGTTAAAATAAGATTAGCGGTGCCTGAATAGCCTCAAAATCCTGACCAAAAAGACGACTCCTATTGAGATCAATTGGAGCTGCTCAGGTCTTTTTTTTTCCCGAAGCCGTTTCTTCCGGCTCCTGGAAAAAGAAGCAAGATGCTCATTCTCTAGGCCGTTTCGCCTCGCGATTCGACCTGAAGACACATCCAGTTCGTGGCTGGATGCCGGTGCAGTGCATCGGGTTTCAGTCGTGGCTACTCGACTTTTGGTCCGGAACCTGAGGCCGCCTCCGCCTCAGGTTCCGGACCAAAAAAACACGTCTGAACTTAGCCTTGTATAGTCATGGAATAGACTGCCCAGCAACACTGCAGATATTTTAACTTTTGATGAAAACTGAGGCACCCTTTAGGCTAAGGCCCCATGTAAGAAAACACAGCAAAACCCCCCCCCAAAAAACGCTTTCATTCTGGCTAATCCCATTCAGTTTGTAGGTACTGTAAAACGCTGCTTTTTAGTAACGTGGAGCTTGAGCCTTAATGATTATATGGCTGATTTACATGAGCTAGTTATGCTTAAAATTCTTCATTGTTCACAGTCACTCAGTGTGAACGAACCTGAAGACACTGCAGATGATGTGCACCTCCGTTTCTTCAAAACCATTGTCTCTGTTTGCCACCTAGTGTATAATACTTGCCGTAAATATTGCCTAGTTTCATCACTGTGGACAGAGGTCACATTTCTTCACATCTGCATGAAGAATACGGTCACAAGATGAGAGTAAGGTGGAGAGCGCTGAGTGGGAGATTAGTGATGAGAAATAGAGGAATGCAGACACCTCCCACATCTTGTCTTCGGTTCTTCCATTACTGCATCATTGTAATATATAGAGTTACACTGGAAATATTCACTCTCTGTTTACTGCAGTGAAAATTCTTAGCATGACATTACTTTGTTTCCATGTTCAGTGAAGTGCCTACGTGAATTCCTACGGGCCTGTTAGCAGGAGAAATTTATGGTTTGCTTTTTTTTTTCTGTAACCATATTCAGTACTGTGCATAAGTTTTAGGCAGGTGTAAAAAAAAATGCTGTGCAGTTAGAATGCTTTCACAAATAGATGTGTCAAGTTTACTTTTGTCAAGTAACAAAATGAAGTGAATGAACAAAAAAGAAATCACATCAGTATTTGGTGTGAGCGCCTTTTGCTTTCAAAACAGCATCAATTCTTCTAGGTATATTTGCAAACAGTTATTAAAGGGACTCAGCAGGGAGGTTGTGCCAAACATCTTAGAGCAGGGGGTGTCAAGTGTCTTCAAATGCCCGCGATCAATGTGGGAACTGATTGCAGGCATTCCTGCTGGGACTCCGCTGTATAATACAGTAGAGACCTGGCAGCTGCTCAGCTCTGGAGCAGCCGCCATATTTAAATAAATTTTTCATGTTAAACATATTTTATGTGTTACTAAATCTTGCAATTTTCACTTTAACCACTAAGCCTAATAATACACTGACAATTTTGTAGAGGTTTTCTTTGCAGCCGTCCCTTATTTACATCACAAACAGTATGGGCGAGTTCTATGGGTGAGTCCGTGCAGTGCCGTGAATTACGGCCATTATGGACATGTTCTATAAAGTGCGGACCTCGGTTGCGGCCTGGCACACCACTGATAAAATATCCGGTGGTGTAAGAGGTCGCATTGAATATAATGTGTCCACAAATGGGTTTTCAATTGCGGACCATTTGCGGTCTTAAACTACAGTCGTGTCAGACCAGCCTTAATATCCCAAATTTGTTGCATCATTAATGCGTTAAAAAATAATAGAAAAAAGTTGTAATTTCTAAGTTATTGTTTCCCACATTTAAGAAAATGTTATATTCATTAGGCAGACCTTATTTACATACGCTCAACAGGCAAGATAATACAACGATTCTGTTTACTGCCAACTGGAAATTACTTTATTGTTATTACTTGCACAGTTTTATTACGCTGTAAATATAAAAAAGACAGATTTATTGTCTTATCTGGCTGGAATCAAACATTTATGGTTATTTGTGTAAGAACATTTCAGTTGTTTCAGAAGAATGGTTAGCCCTATATGGGTAATCTGAATCTCACAGGGTTCTCACAGGATATAATCACAAGGGGGTTATATGTGCAGTACCAGTAAAGTGGATGAGATATTACCAAATCTTATCTACATGCTGTGACAAAAACCTACTCTGCAATAGTGGACAGCAGCAGGAGACACACTCCACTTCCACCTACCTGGCGTGCCTCTGCAAAATCCAACCCATTTTAGACGGTTTTTGAGCCAAATGTGTGCCACTTTCTCCATTTTCTGACCTGCTCCCCACTTTTTAGGGTCAGGGAGAACGTGCCTCCACAGATTTCTATAACATGACAGTTTTCTGAGTGAGTTACATCTAACATATATGCCAGTCCCTGCCTGGCATGGACTTCAGTTTTGATATATGGCACCTTGCAATATGCTCCATGTTTATTAAGAGGGTGGAGCCTCTTAATAATTCAGGCACATCTTGCGTTAGCGGGGTGATAAACTAAGACTAGTAAATTTGTGACTAGTTTTGGTATTACCCTGGGATCTTGCAGATTCTGCCTTGTGAGCTGTAAGTGAATCTCATATTGCACAGCCATGTTCAAAGGCATGCGCTAAGGCTATCAGTACCTGTGGTGGTTTCTGAGATCTTTTTGTATGTTTCCTGCCTTTCTAGATGAATTGTTTTCTTGGAGTATTTTTCACTGCCATATGTAATGCCCCAATACTTGGTGATAATGACTAGAGATGAGCGAACAGTGTTCTATCGAACTCATGTTCGATCGGATATTAGGCTGTTCGGCATGTTCGAATCGAATCGAACACCGCGTGGTAAAGTGCGCCATTACTCGATTCCCCTCCCACCTTCCCTGGCGCCTTTTTTGCTCCAATAACAGCACAGGGTAGGTGGGACAGGAACTACGACACCGGTGACGTTGAAAAAAGTAGGCAAAACCCATTGGCTGCCGAAAACATGTGACCTCTAATTTAAAAGAACAGCGCCGCCCAGCTTCGCGTCATTCTGAGCTTGCAATTCACCGAGGACGGAGGTTTCCGTCCAGTTAGCTAGGGGTTAGATTCTGGGTAGGCAGGGACAGGCTAGGATAGGAAGGAGAAGACAACCAACAGCTCTTATAAGAGCTAAATTCCAGGGAGAAGCTTGTCAGTGTAACGTGGCACTGACGGGCTCAATCGCCGCAACCCAGCTTTCCCAGGATCCTGAATGGAATACACTGTCAGTGTATTCCCGTATACCCGATATATACCCCCGATACCCGTTCCAACGGTGTGCCCCCCCACCTTCACCCCAGAAATACCCTGCAAGTCCCCTAGCAATAGGATTGGGGCTATATACACCCACTATTTTTGCTACTGCCATATAGTGCCATTGTCTCACTGGGAATTCAAAGAATATATTGGGCTTACATATAACTTCAATTCCAGGGAGAAGCTTGTCAGTGTAACGTGGCACTGACGGGCTCAATCGCCGCAACCCAGCTTTCCCAGGATCCTGAATGGAACACACTGACAGTGTATTCCCGTATACCCCATATATACACCCCAAATCCCCGTTCCAACGGTGTGCCCCCCCACCTTCACCTCAGAAATACCCTGCAAGTCCCCTAGCAATAGAATTGGGGCTATATACACCCACAATTTTTGCTACTGGTATATAGTGCCATTGTCTGACTGGGAATTCAAAGAATATATTGGGGTGACGTGCACCCACAATTTTTGCTACTGCTATACAGTGCCATTGTCTCACTGGGAATTCAAAGAATATATGGGGGTTATGTGCACCCACAATTTTTAATACTGGTATACAGTGCCATTGTCTGACTGGGAATTCAAAGAATATATTGGGGTTATGTGCACCCACAATTTTTACTACTGGTATATAGTGCCATTGTCTGACTGGGAATTCAAAGAATATATGGGGGTTATGTGCACCCACAATTTTTAATACTGGTATACAGTGCCATTGTCTGACTGGGAATTCAAAGAATATATGGGGGTTATGTGCACTCACAATTTTTAATACTGGTATACAGTGCCATTGTCTGACTGGGAATTCAAAGAATATATTGGGGTTATGTGCACCCACAATTTTTACTACTGGTATACAGTGCCATTGTCTGACTGGGAATTCAAAGAATATATGGGGGTTATGTGCACCCACAATTTTTAATACTGGTATATAGTGCCATTGTCTGACTGGGAATTCAAAGAATATATGGGGGTTACGTGCACCCACAATTTTTGCTACTGCTATACAGTTCCATTGTCTCACTGGGAATTCAAAGAATATATGGGGGTTATGTGCACCCACAATTTTTAATACTGGTATACAGTGCCATTGTCTGACTGGGAATTCAAAGAATATATGGGGGTTATGTGCACCCACAATTTTTAATACTGGTATACAGTGCCATTGTCTGACTGGGAATTCAAAGAATATATTGGGGTTATGTGCACCCACAATTTTTACTACTGGTATACAGTGCCATTGTCTGACTGGGAATTCAAAGAATATATGGGGGTTATGTGCACCCACAATTTTTAATACTGGTATATAGTGCCATTGTCTGACTGGGAATTCAAAGAATATATGGGGGTTACGTGCACCCACAATTTTTGCTACTGCTATACAGTTCCATTGTCTCACTGGGAATTCAAAGAATATATGGGGGTTATGTGCACCCACAATTTTTAATACTGGTATACAGTGCCATTGTCTGACTGGGAATTCAAAGAATATATTGGGGTGACGTGCACCCACAATTTTTGCTACTGCTATACAGTGCCATTGTCTCACTGGGAATTCAAAGAATATATGGGGGTTATGTGCACCCACAATTTTTAATACTGGTATATAGTGCCATTGTCTGACTGGGAATTCAAAGAATATATGGGGGTTACGTGCACCCACAATTTTTGCTACTGCTATACAGTTCCATTGTCTCACTGGGAATTCAAAGAATATATGGGGGTTATGTGCACCCACAATTTTTAATACTGGTATACAGTGCCATTGTCTCACTGGGAATTCCACAAATAATTTGGGGATTCATTCACCCTACATCTCAGGCTCTTGCCATATTCACCCAGGTTGTCAGTGCTGCACCAGCTCGTTCCCAGACAGCTCGGCCCGAAAAACACGTTACCTATATAGAGGATTTGGACAATGAAGACAACATGTTCTAAATCTAATGTCTGCACCTTCTCCAGAATTAAAATAAAGGCAGCGTTTAACTTTCAAATAGCACTGCACAAAGGAAGAGCTTATCAGCTTGTCTCATGACATGCTACTGAAAAGTTTCATTTGTGTATCTTAATGTAAATATAGTTGTATAAGCTTTTTGGGTTTTAGGCACTGCCAAGTTATTTATTACCACCCGCTCCCTTATAATGATGATGACGCCAAAGTCACTGTGGGTGTTCAGAGCTCACAGCTTTGGGTGACATTTGTCTTGCTCTCTGTCGGTACCAGCTGTCTTTTTGGATACCGTAAAGTTATGTTGACTTTATTAACAGCTATAGAAGCTTTAGCCAGGTTGTGACGGTGTGTAACCCTAACAACACTAAGTGGGATACACATTAATAGTCAGTCTATGTACGCTAAACGTATCACTGAAGTAATTTTTTTTCCCTCTCCCCTAATATAAGAAAGGAACAGACATTAGACCTAGACCGGGGTTCGAGGCTTGAAAAAATCCAGTATTATTTGTTCTTCATGATGTGAAATATGTGTTGAAAAGCAACCCAAGATGAAGTCAGCCATGTGTGCCAGTGTGTTACTTGGCATGCCTTTGCTGGCCCCAACTGTAAGGGTCACTCTCCATTTCCTCCATTTTCCACTCCCCTTCACACCATTTGTGGTGAAGCAATGGGATGCACTGAAGTGCACCCTCTAGCCTCGTGTGGGATAGGGACATCAGATGCCACTCCAACCCCCTCGTCTTCCTCCGCCAGCCAACGGTGCGAAGATGAGAGGAGTGTGCTCTGAATGTTTTCTGCCTAGCAGAGGCTAGTTCTCACTTACGAAAATGGCCCCACTTTGACCTGTATATCAGGCACAATGGTGTAGGTTTCAAAGAAACATGGCACCAACAAGTTGGAAAACGTGGGCCATGCGTGGACCGTGTTTGAGTCTGGCAAGCTCCAGATCTGCTACCAGGTTCCAGCCATTATCACAGGCGCAAAAATGCCAGGCCCCAGGTGTAGCAGGGAAAAAAAAATGCCATCTCAGCCAGGATGGCATCCCTGACCTCGGAGGCACTGTGCTGTCTGTCCCCCAAGCTGATCAGTTTCAGCACGGCCTACTGACATCTCCCCATGCCAGTGTTACAGTGTTTTCCGCTAGTAGCTGGGGTGGAGGTTGCAGCTTCGTAGGGTTTCAGTCTACTCCTGCCATGAATTTTGGCCTGGGAGAGGAGATAGGCCACCCCAGTTTGCACCCGGGGAACAGACTCCACCACATTCACCCTGCCTGTCATTAAAGATAAGCACTGCAGCATCCCTGACCACAGGCGCTTGTCCATGTGTCGGTGGTCAAGTGGACCTTGCAGCAAAGCGCAGAGCTCTGGGCTCGACTGATGTTATGGGACACATGCAGGCGCAAGGCAGAGACAGCACACCAAGAGAAGTAGTAACGGCTAGGCCCAGCATAGGGAGGTGCCCCAGCTGCCATCTGCTGACGGAAGGCCTGGGTCTCCAGAAGCATAAACAAACACCAACATCTCCAGGGCCAGCAGTTTATCGATGAGGCTGTTACAGGCTTGGGCATGGGGGTGGGTTGTATTGTACTTCTGCCTGCAATGAAAAGCTTGGGAAATGTGGAGTGGCTGGGAAGAGGCGCATGATGGTGCAGGCCAAAAGGGCGCATGAGGGTGAACTCCCCAATGTGTCAGAGATAGGTGTGTAGGTGTCCTTGCATCATATACTTGCACCATATTTGGCTTTGGAAGTTAATTTTGTGCCAAAAAGTGGTTAAGACAGCGATCCCTCAGCTACTCCCGTTACACTGTCTATTGAAGTTACCATCTGTGGAAGTGGACCACCATTTCTAAGATCCCAAAGGAAGCAGGCAAGAGATGTGCAGTTCAGAAAAAAAGATGAGAAAATAAGTTTAGGCTGTAGAGCACAGAGGGATCGGAGAGGACAGAGCTGGTGTCGGCCAGGTATTCC
This sequence comes from Leptodactylus fuscus, assembly GCF_031893055.1. Classification (NCBI taxonomy): domain Eukaryota; kingdom Metazoa; phylum Chordata; class Amphibia; order Anura; family Leptodactylidae; genus Leptodactylus; species Leptodactylus fuscus. Next base: position 55,705,312 of record NC_134274.1, on the reverse strand, counting down.
CACAACATGCGCCTATACTTGTCCCTCCTGGTGACACTAGGCCCCTGAGTGGCAGTAATTTGTCCAGGGGGGCCATTAACGTGTTCCAGACCTAGGAATAAGTCTTCCAACAGGGTAGAGTTTTGCATGCCTTTGCTTCTACCCACTGTTTTTGCTGCTTAGCTTCCCTCCACATCTACTCTGCTTTCACCCCTAAACATCACCCCAGTTTATGCCTTTGCTTCTACCCAGGTTTTTTGTTGATTTAGCTTCCCTCTACATCTACACTGCTTTAGCCCCTAGACATCACCCCTGTCCATGTGGGGTCGGTGGCCTCGTCATCCACCAACTCCTCTTCCAATTGCGCACTGCCCCCTTACTGCAAACCGCACATGACCACAGCTTGCCTTGATGGCAACTGTGTCTCATGATCCCCACTTAGGTCCAGACAAGTCGGTGGCGGGTCCAAAACCCCAAAATTGGAAGGAAATGGCAGATGCTGCAGTATTTCTAACACCTGTTCCTGGTGCTCGGGCCTGGTCTGTGTTGTACCCTGCACCCTGCTTAACGCATCTGCCATATCCGAAGTTGTGCTGAGCGCATGCTAATGTTTCGTGTCCAGTGCAATGGATGGGATGGGATTTCACATAAGTCTGCCACCCATGGCCACTCATGGTTGAGCAACTGAGGGAGTTGACTTTGACGAACCCGAGGGTTTTGGAGTTGGAACTACATCAAAGGTCTGTGCTGCTCACACACTCTGCTCAACACATGATATGTTTAGTGCCAGCAGTGTGGAGACGTCGCACAACAGCCGTTGTTCCAGCAGGTACAGGCGTTGTAGGAGTGCATAGAGGCTAGCAGCGGCAACTATACACTTTAAAAACTATCCGCACAAGCGCCACACTTTCACCAGTAGCTCAGGAACATTGGGGTACCTTTTTCAAAAGATTAGCAGCAATGAGTTAAAAACGTGGCCCAGGCATGGAATATGTTGCAGGCTGCCAAGCTACAGAGCCAATCCCAGGTTACGGCCATTATCACACATGACAACATGCCTGGGCCCAGGTGCAGTGGCAAAAACCACATTGCCGTCTCATCGAGGATGGCATGACTCACTTTGTAGGCAGTGTGCTGTCTGGCCCCCAAGCTGATGAGCTTCAGCACGGCCCGCTGACGTCTCCCCACACCAGTGTTGCAGCGTTTCCAGCTCGTAGCTGGGGTCAATTTAACAGCGGAGGAGGGTGGTGTTTCAGCCCTCCTCCCAGGAATGTTGTGTGGGGAGACAAGTCAGGCCACCACATTTTGCGACCCGGTCCACGCCTCAACTACATTCAACCACTGTGCCCAAATTGAAAGGTAGCGTCCCTGTCCGCATGCACTTGTCCATTCGTAACTGGTCACATGGAACTTTAGGGCTAAGCGCTGAATTTAGGGACCGCCTCATGTTTGGGGGAAAGTGCTGGTGTGGACGGCACAGTGCGGTGGCGCAGTAGACACTCTGCCCAAAAAGGGCAGAGTGTCCCCCAGCCGGGATTCCAACATCTCCTGGGCCAGATTTCTTGAGATGAGGCCGTTGAAGCCTTGGACATGTGGGTGGGTTGCGCTGTACTTTAGCATGAAATGAAAGGCTTGGGAGATGGGGAGTTGCTGGGAAGAGGCGCATGATGGCGCGGGCAAAAGGAGAAATGGCAGGAAAAGGTGAGGATAAGGGTGAACTCCCCAAAGTGTCAGAGGCAGATGTGGAGGTGTCCTGGCTCCTGGTCTGGACTGCAGCGCCAGCCCTGTCAACAGTGGAAGAGGCAGTGGCCGCCAGGCCAAACGACGATTATCCTGCGCTTGCTCTCACCCACTGAGCCCAGGGCTTGCCTTCCAAATGATGGCACCCGCAAGAGGTGGTGAGATTCCTCTCCGCAGATCTCCAAACCATCTTGGACTTGCAAATTGCACTAAATTTGTCATGTAACTGACATGTATATGATGAGTCTATCCATTGTCTGTTCATTTTGGTGAAAGTCAGCCTGTCAGCTGACAGACAGCTGTGCTTGTCAGTGATGATGTCACCGGCTGCTTGTACCCCCAGTTTTTGCTGCTTAGCTTGCCTCCACATCCACACTGCTTTTGCCCCTACACATCACCCCTATCCATGCCTGTGCCTCTAGCCATAAGTCTGCCACCCATGGAAACTCATGGTGCAGAAAGTGAGGGAGCTGACTCTGAGGAACCCTTGGGTTTTGTAGCTGGTACTCCATCAAAGGTCTCTGCTGCTCACACACCCTGCTGAACATACGGTATCTAGGGTTAGAGCGTGTGGTGACCTCGCACAACAGTAGGTGCTTCAGGCAGATGTAGGCCTTGCTGGAGTGTATTGCGGCTAGCTCCAGGTACTGTAGACTTGGGAAAGTGGGTGTCCAAGTGCCGCACTTTCACCCTTAGCTCAGCTAATTTGGGGTATGTTTTTAAAAATCATTGCACCACTACATTGAACATGTGGGCCAGGCATGGAACGTGTTGGAGGCTGGCAAGCTCCAGAGCCCTCCAACAAGCTAAAAAACCTGGCCCCAGGGGCAGCGGGGATAAACAAATTGCCATCTCATCCAGGATGGCATCCCTGACCTCAGAGGCAGTGTGCTGTCCGTCTCCCAAGCTGATGAGCTTCAGCCCAGCCTGCTGACGTCTCCCCACACCAGTGTTGCAGCGTTTTCAGCTCGTAGCTGGGGTAAATCTAACAGCGGAGGAGGAGGAGGGTGGTGTTTCAGCCCTCCTCCCAGGAATGTTTTGTGGGGAAACAAGTCAGGAAAATTCTTGAAACGGGAGAGTTTTGCATCTTTGCCCTTGCTGCCTATGGACATCCCTTTGCCTCTAGCCACCATTTTCCCTGCTTTGCTTGCCTCCACATCCACACTGCTTTTGCCCCTAGACATCACCCCAGTCCATGCCTTAGCTTGTACCCCCAGTTTTTCCTGCTTAGCTTGCCTCCACATTCACACTGCTTTTGCCCCTAGACATCACCCCAGTCCATGCCTTAGCTTGTACCCCCAGTTTTTCCTGCTTAGCTTGCCTCCACATCCACACTGCTTTTGCCCCTAGACATCACCCCAGTCCATGCCTTAGCTTGTACCCCCAGTTTTTCCTGCTTAGCTTGCCTCCACATCCACACTGCTTTTGCCCCTAGACATCACCCCAGTCCATGCCTTAGCTTGTATCCCCAGTTTTTCCTGCTTAGCTTGCCTCCACATCCACACTGCTTTTGCCCCTAGACATCACCCCAGTCCATGCCTTAGCTTGTACCCCCAGTTTTTCCTGCTTAGCTTGCCTCCACATCCACACTGCTTTTGCCCCTAGACATCACCCCAGTCCATGCCTTAGCTTGTACCCCCAGTTTTTCCTGCTTAGCTTGCCTCCACATCCACGCTGCTTTTGCCCCTAGACATCATCCCTATCCATGCCTCTTCCCCTAGCCATAACTCTGCCACCCCTGGAAACTCATGGTGCAGAAACTTTGGTTGCTGACTTTGAGGAACCCTTGGGTTTTGTAGATGGAACTCCATCAAAGGTCTGTGCAGCTCACACACCCTGCTCAAGATATGGTATTGTAGGGTTTCAGCGTGTGTGAATGACGGACAACAGCCTGTGTTTGGACAGATGTAGGCCTTGCTAGAGTGTTTTTAGGCTAGCAGCGACTCCTGTGCACTTGCAAAAGTGGGCGCACAAGCGCCGCATTTTCAACAGTAGCTTCGGTACATTTGGGTATGTTTTTAAAAAACTTTGCACCACTAGGTTAGACGTGGGCCAAACATGGAACGTGTTGGAGGCTGGCAAGCTCCAGAGCCGCTACCAGGTTCCAGCCATTATCACAGGCGTAAAAATGCCAGGCCCCAGGTGTAGCAGGGAAAAAAAAATGCCATCTCAGCCAGGATGGCATCCCTGACCTCGGAGGCACTGTGCTGTCTGTCCCCCAAGCTGATGAGCTTCAGCACCGCCTGCTGACGTCTCCCCACACCAGTGTTTTAGTGTTTGCCGCTAGTAGCTGTGGTGGAGGTTGCAGCGTCGTAGGGTTTCAGTCTACTCCTGCCATGAATTTTGGCCTGGGAGAGGAGATAGGCCACCCCAGTTTGCACCCGGGGAACAGACTCCACCACATTCACCCTGCCTGTCATTAAAGATAAGCACTGCAGCATCCCTGACCACAGGCGCTTGTCCAAGTGTCGGTGGTCAAGTGGACCTTGCAGCAAAGCGCGGAACTAAGGGCCCACCTGATGTTGAGTGACACGTGCTGGTGCAAGGCGGGGACGCCACACCGGGAGAAGTTGAGACGGCTAGGGACGGCATAGTGAGGTGCCACAGTTGCCATCAGGTCCGGGAAGGCGGGAGTTTCAACAAGCCGGAACGCCAACCTCTCCTGGGCCAGCAGTTTAGCGATGTTGGCGTTCTAGGCTTGCGTGGGTGGGTGGTTAGCGGTGTATTTCTGCCGGCGCTCCAATGTCTGAGAGATGGTGGGTTGTTGTAAAGAAGCGCCTGATGGTGCCTTTGATGGTGCAGGAGAAGGAGATAAGACAGAAACAGGGGAGGATGAGGGAGAAGTCAACAAAGTGGCGGAGGCAGATGAAGTGATGTCCTGGCTCGTCCTCTGGAGTGCATCGCCAGCACTGTGAGCAGAGGCAGTGGCATGAACGGCGGGCGACGTTTGTCCTGCCGTTGCTGCCTGCCACTGATTCCATTGCTTGGATTCCAAATGACGGTGCATTGAAGTGGTGGACAGGTTGCTCTTCTCAGGGCCCCTACTCGATTTCGAGAGGCAAATTGTGTAGACGACACTATATCTGTCCTCGGCGCATTCCTTGAAAAAACTCTACACCTTCAAGAAACGTGCCCTCGATGGGGGAGTTTTTCTGGGCTGGGTACAAAAGGGAACATCTTCGGACATTCCGGGTCTGGCCTGGCTTCGGCAAAGCAGCTGACCTCTGCCTCTGGACATGTCTCTGCCTCTAGCTACCCTTTTTGGTGCTGCACCTGCCTCAACATCCACACTACTTTCCCAGCTTGACATCTGCCTTGTCCAGGTGGGGTCGGTGTCCTCGTCGTCCACCACCTCCTCTTCCAACTCCTGTCTCGCCTCCTCCTCCTGCACAATGCGCATGTCAACTGGCTGCCCTGACAGCAACTGCGTCTCATCGTCGTCGATGAGGGTGGGTTGCTGGTCATCCGCCACCAAATCGACCGGAGATGGAATGGAGGAGACTCTAGTGTTTGAGCATCTGGACACAGATACTCGTCTGTTAGGTCCGTGGAATCGCGAAATGGAGGGGCAGGTTGCGGTACAGTCAAAGGAAGGGAGAACAGCTCTGGGGAGCAGGGACAGTTGGGGTTATTGTTCTGGGAAGATTGGGAATTTTGGGTGGAAGGAGGACAAGACTGTTGGGTAAGAGGAGGTAGAGGCTGACTGGCTGGTGGACAATGTGCTTTAAGCGTTATCCGACAGCCATTGCAAGACCTGTTCCTGGTTCTCGGGCCTACTAATCTTTGTACCATTCAGCCTAGTTAATGTGGAACTTTTGTGCAAAGCGCAGAACTTAGGGCCCGCCTGATGTTAAGGGACACACGCTGGTACAAGGCTCAACTCACCCTAAGTGCCAAAAACACTGCTGGTGCAAGGCTCTACTCATGCCAAGGGCCTCAATCTCTGCTGGTAGCTCAGCTTAAGGTCATGTAACTTTGTTTGGAAGGGCTCATGTTAAGGGCTAGAAAAGTGAATTTTGGAAGGTCTTACCACATCACACACACACACACACACACACACACACACACACACACACACACACACACTCAAAATGACAGTTAAGGGTGAGGGCTTTTGGAATTCCCATTGCCTATTCCATTTGTGGTTGTCATGGGGAACGTGATTTAAAGGGGTGGTTGTTACTGTTTGTTGAGCTTAAATTGGGGTTTGTGTCCATCCATTTGGGGAGTAAAGAAGGTTTCCAGGTGTTTTCCCACTTTGATAGAGGTTTTTTTGAATGTGGAAAGTGTGTAGTTGTTAGGCAGTGATGTTGGGGTAATAGAGGGTCTTTGGTGTGTTAGATGCCCCCAGGCATGCTTCCCCTGCTGTCCCAGTGTCATTCCAGAGGTGTTGGCATCATTTCCTGGGGTGTCATAGTGGACTTGGTGACCCTCCAGACACGGATTTGGGTTTCCCCCTTAACGAGTATCTGTTCCCCATAGACTATAATGGGGTTCGAAACCCGTTCGAACACACGAACATTGAGCGGCTGTTCGAATCGAATTTCGAACCTCGAACATTTTAGTGTTCGCTCATCTCTAATAATGACTTTCAATGTGGATCACGACTTAAGCTAGGGTCACACCAGCGCCTGCTCTCCACTGGGGGATTCAGTTTTCCCATTCCACCTTTTCGGGCGGAAACTCGGGGGAACCCATTATAGTCTATTCCGCGGGTAACCGCTTTTTTATGTGAACCTAGCGTCAGGGTGAATTCACACTACAGTGACCTTTTACAACATTCACCCAGAAAGCTGGAATACTGCCTATTTTGCCTTCATGTGGTTGGTATATGGTGGTACTTTTCTATGAATGAAGCCAGGGGCGTAACTACCGCCATAGCAGCGGAGGAAGCTGCCACAGGGCCCGGGACATTAGGGGCCTGGTGAAAGCCGCTACCGCTGCTATCATTATACTCGGGGGTCTTTGCAGACCCCCGAGTATAATGACCGGCGGACCGGGAGAGGTAAGGCAACGTAACAAACAGTTACTTACCTCTCCACGATCCTGCCAAGCCTCCTTCCTTCTTGTCTGATGTTACATGAACCCGGCCTGCTTCCCGGGTCATGTGACGTCCGACGTCATAGAACAAGGACGGCAGCAGAGTAGACAGCGTAGGAGCCGGGGACAGGTAAGAAACAGTGTTTTTTTAAATGTTTTTATTCCCCTGGGTCTCCGATTATTATACTCTGGGGTCTGAAAAGACCCGAGAGTATAATGATTGCTTATGGGTGTCCACCATGGGCTATAATACTGTGTGCAGGGGCCATTATGGGGGATAATACTGTGTGCAGGGGCCCACTATGGGGCATAATACTGTGTGCAGGAGCCACTAAGGGACATAATACTGTGTGCAGGGGCCACTATGGGGGATAATACTGTGTGTAGGGGCCACTATGGGGACATAATACTGTGTGCAGGAGCCACTAAGGGACATAATAACGAATGCAGGGCTTACTAAGGGACATAATAGAGTGCGGAGGAGGGGGTTGGTCGAGGTCTTCGGCGTCTGTTGGGACGGGGGGGGGGGGCATGTCAAAAGTTCGCCACGGGGCTCCGCTATTCCTAGTTACACCACTGAATGAAGCCTTCACCAGATCACTAAGAGACCTGCCACCTAAACTGTTCACTAAGACAAAAGGGCATTCTACTGAGTTAAATGATCCCCAGTAATATGATCTTCTGAAATATCTATTTGTCATGCCAAAAGTTATATATAGCGGATCCTTTTTTTAATAGAAAAAAGCAAGATCACAAAATCTACATTTATCTTGTGTGGTAGAAAAGCATTGCACTGTTCCTTACAACGATGTGCTTTACTTTTCTGTTTTTGTGGTATGTAGATGTAAAGCAGCAGGGAACAGAATAATAGTGCATAAAGGATGGCTGGTGTGAAATACGTATCCTCATGTAGCTCCCAACATGGCTCCAAAGGCCATGGCCTTTTGGCCCTACCTTTCACTTCTCTTTTAGATACCATGATCAATGACTGCTCAGCTTGAGAGCCTGAATGTTTAATGCTGGTGTTGAAAATCTGTGTGTATTTTTGTCTGTGCCTGCCCTGAACTAATCTCATGGCTTAGAATGATTCCAAGAATCCCCACGCTCTAATGAAGTTAAAGTCGCAAAATAATCACTTTAAGATCTAAGCATTTTGGAAAAAAAATGGCACTCCAGCCATAGTTTTATTGATCACAGTTACTTTATACCATATAGAGTCTCATCCCAATGCATATTAGATCTTGTATGAGAGTGCTTGACACCTTTTAAAGATCTTTCAAGATTGTGTAAAATGTAACTGTAATCATATACTACATCTATTTGACCCTTTTACCTATTAGGGTGCATTCACACTACGTATACGACAGCTTATTCTGAACGTAAAACACGTTCAGAATCAGTGGCGTATAAAGCAGTTCCATTCATTTCTATGGGAGCCGGCATACGAGCGCTCCCCATAGAAATGAATGGGCTGCTTTTTTCACTACGAGCAGTCCCATTGAAGTGAATGGGATGTGCTGGCGTGTACGGCTAGCTCTGCTCATGCCGAGCCGTACATGCGGGCACTTAAGTGGCATTTTGAGGCTTGAGAAAGCGCACATAGCTGCGCGAAACGGCTGTTGCCTTCTTGCCATCTTTGATGCTGTCTTTTCCTCCCTACAATCATTGTTTTTAACATGTGATTCCTTAATAAAAGAAGCCTTTTTTTATGAAGACGAGCCTCAGTGTGGGTGAGTGCCCTTCCCTTTTTCTACTTCTCTATTATTGCCATAATGCTTTTTTTCGGGTTGTAGTGCACCCCCACGGCTCTGAATATTCAAAAAGTTGGATTCCTCTGATTCACCTCCAGCCTACTAGGTAATATATTCATAAACCTGGCAGTGCCATCCTTTTACTCCTTCTGCTGTTTTTTCTAAAAATGATTAAGATTAATAGGGGTGCCCAAACTTTTTCATAGGACTGTATCTATCATCTACTATCTATCTATCTATCTATCTATCTATCTATCTATCTATATCTCTTAACGTTAACGTTAACTGTCCCAAATTCTACAGGACATTCCTGGATGCTGTCCCAGGCTGCATGAGGTATGTTATCTCCCAACACAACAGCTAGGGAGCAGGAGCGTGCAATATAATGACATCACTAAATCGCGCCTGCTGTTCCCTAAAGCAAGAGATACAGGAGTGTACTTAAGGTAAATATAATGTGAAGGCTATATTAAGGGGGACATTATACTGTAGGGCAGGGATAACCAACAGGCTATTGTCATATGCTGCTATCATGACAGTGTATCAGGATGTAGGCGATAGAGGTGAAGTTCTGTTGCTGTCTATTCTTTGTAGTTGCACTCAAGAGCAATAAAATGTGTGGGGCCAGTAATGGAGAATTATGCTGTATGTGTAAACTAAGGAATATTATACTGTGAGGGGCACCAATAGTTCATTATAACATACAGAGACAACAAATGGGGCATTATACTATGTGTGGGTCATTGGGACTGGAGGCAGGGCTTACAGTACTGAAATTTGCTATGTCCCCCCACAACGTCCAGATTTTGTGCCTCTTTCAGTTCTAAAACACTAATTCTTGGGTAGAATGTGGTTGGTTGACCATTACATATTTTAGTCATTTTACCTAGATAAATGTTACAGCTCCCCAATCTGATACATTATACTTTCTATAGCCGCTTCATTCTTAAATCATGGTTGTTGTAGTTACATGATGAGATTCCAAAGTAAAATGTTAGGTTAGCAGTCGGATTAACTGTGCCCTTTTTATTCTCTTGTGAGCAGCAGCAGAAATGATTGTACGGTACATCTGGAAATGGCACATTTACTTCAGACAGCACCGTGCAAAATATTTCTTTGTAGATATTTTCAAGTCATTTCTTTAGAGTTGGAAACATACAAGACATTTTATGGCATGGACATGCAAAAACTTAGATGGCAAACAATCAAAAGAAATAGAGAATGATCCAAAATACAAAATGTGCTGCCATGTTTTCTTTCACGGATTGACTAAGCCACTGGACAATTAATCTCTGGGTTTATAATGTAAGAACTGTGGTTGAAGCTCTCAATACCATTCAGCTGTATTTGTGCACTATCCATGTTTCTTCTGGATGGTGTTGGTAGTGCCGTAGTGACTTGACTGAGTACACACTGAGATGCATAGAGCAGTGTTGAACACCCTATCAGCCATTACCCTTGAGGCAGGGGTGAACCATGGATTTCTGCTGCCTGAAGCGGACGTCACTAAGCCACGCACACCCCCCCCCCCCCGGAGGAAAGGGGCGGGGCCGAGCGGAAGGGGGCAGGGCCAAGCGGAGCGATCGTCTTTAGCAGGCAGGGAGAGGACCTGCTCTCTACCTGAGCGTGAGGGGCGGCCGCTGGAGCAGCGCTGCTCCAGCGGCCTCCCCAATCCACCACTCGGTGCTAAGCCAGTCCAGGACAGCTTTTCCTGGACTGGCTTAGGTAAGCAAAAATGCCGCCCTCCCTGGGGCCCTGACATAGCGCCGCCTGAAGCGGTCGCTTCAGGTCGCCTCATGGGAGGTGCAGCACTGCTTGAGGCTGTACAAGATAAGACTCCCACGTCAAACTGGCCCAGCCCTTTCCTTTTCCTTTGTCTATGCTGTTGGTCCAGAATACCATCGGGTCAAAGTTACCTGCTGAAGAACAAAAAACTACTCTTAACAAAATGAGATTTTGCACTGAAAAAGTGACATTGTTAATCCATTCTATGGACAGTCACAGATAACAGTGCAACAGTAATGGCAGATCTGACACTGTAAAAACAAATATAAAACTATTGCAGAAACTTGCAGTTTTATAAATTAATTTAAAAAGAAAGCAGAATGCTCCCTTATGAGGAAACTTTGGAATGAGGTGCACTAAATTAATAAGAACACCCTCTTTCTGCAAGTGGGTCTGTACTTTGAGATCTTGTGTACAACACAAGAATTGGATATCAATTATGATAACCAGAGGTTCTGCGGCCAAATAATCCAACTTCATTCCAGGTGAAATAGACTGTTAAGAGTTGCAACTGAAAAAGTGGTTTGGATATCTCTGCGCTCTTCTATTGGATTCCTCCAAAGAAGTCTTCAAAAAAGCGGTTCAAGTTTAAAATCCAGGCTTTTATTTGGATCAGGATACAGGTTACACATTTCGGGGTGTATACCCCTTCATCAGACCTCTCTGATGAGAAATACAAACATAATACATGGGAGCACAGCAGACATAGTACAAAGAACACAATGGGCACAGTACCATACCCCTGCACACATCAGTTAGAAGAATTTTATTTTCTACTCATTTTGAATATCTAAGCATAAATATGGAAATTTCAATTTGCTCACAGCAAGTAAAAATCATGAAAATTTTGAGCGGAAATATAAAGTATATTAGTAACATATAACTTTTTATTATACAAAGATTAATCTTTATTTACTCTATAAACAACTTCGGGCTTCCCTTTAAATTTAGTGTAATTTTTTAATTTATTTTACAAACAAATCCTTTTTGTATGTTAGACATTTATAAGTGCCTTTTTGACAGCTAGCATGTTTGCTTAAGGACCCATGTAGCAAACTGCAGCTAAGAAACACTGTAGAAAAGACAGCAGCAGAAACGCATTGAGATTTTTTCCACTGCAGATTTTTTTTTTTTTTACATCCACTTTGCAGGGACTGTAAAACACAGTGTTTTTGCAACGTATGGCCCCTGCCTAAAGTGGTTTTCCAGGGGAAAAATTATGTGTGAAACGTTTTATTGGCATGCAGAAAATGCATGGAAAAGCCTACTGGCTGCATTGTTAAACCACCTTAGCCAGCAATTGACTAAATGTTTTTTTCCTGCATGTTGAACAGTACCAGGAAGCAGAGAGCAGCAAAGACCCAGGCAGCAATGGAATGTGCTAATAAGTACCACTGTTATTTTCATCTTGCTATCTTGAGGATCCTATCTAAACTGCTAGTGTCAGGAATCTCAGTTTAACTACTATTGCTCTAAGGTTACCATGCTGACCTGTGAAGCTTCTGTAGTATAAGAATTGTTTTAGGCCTATCCAATTAACACCTGAGGAGGCATATTTAAACCCTCTTCTTCCTCAGGCAGGTGCCTGCTAATTGGTTGTACCTAGACTGGCTTTCATAACCTGATTATTTGTGCTGCACTGCTATATAATGATGTTTGGCTTGAGACTGCAAATCTGTTTCTCTCCTGATTTTGGCTCTGACATATCTTCTCGGAATTTTCCCTAGACTTGATACTGGAAAACCGCTTGTCTCCTGATTTTGATTCTGACGTAATCTTTAGGAACTGACCCTTCACTAGAAAATTGTTTGTTTCCTGATATTGATTATGACATTGCTTCCTCAACTGACTGTTAGCATTGATGTTCTCTGTCCTGATTTACCCTCCTGATTCCAATATGTCTTGTAAGTTTAGAGGGTTCTGGGTTGATTTCAGGTTTGGGATTGTTTATTTCTTGTATTAGTTTCTGTGGTGACTATTTGGAACGCAAATTCAGCACAAGTCCATCTGCCTTCACGGCTGGCATTGGTGAAGTCACTCATAGGAAATGTGACTGCTCTCTGGAGGGGACGAAGGCTGAGTTATCCTCTGCTAATTGCAGTTTGCTGATAAAGGATCTGACAGTGCGGTTTATTTCTCTATCTAAGCACAAAGATAACATTGAGTTTACTGCAAGTCCATTGTCAGTCCTGGCAGCATGTGCAAATATTTTAATAGTTTAAGTGAATATAAGAAAATTTGTAACAAACCTTATTAAAGAATTGTTTCCCTCTCTTCTAATACTGAGTTTCTTTTTATATAGAATTCTATGAGGAGCAAGAGGAAGAGAATTCTAGAAAATACAAGCTGCAGTGTGAGAGAGGGCTCTTTTGACACTGCTGTATGTTTCAGCATAAGGCTCTACCTCTGCACACAATGAGGCAATAAATCCATTAATGGCCTCCCCCTCCGCTCTCCATAGACTTCTGTGTGTGAGGATAAATACAGAGAAAGATTCTATCCAGATTGACAGTCTGAATAAATATAAGGAAGAGGAGAGCAGCCTTATGAATAGAGAAATACACACATTTACGTAATAAGATATACTACAAAGTTTTATATTCACCTTTATTATTCATTAATGAAAAGTGGTGTGATAATTGGAGGTACTGTATGCTTTAAATTGCTCCTTATAAAAACTAAAGTCACAAGCAAATATAACTGTATTGTAGTCCAAAGACTGGTCACATAAATCACATAAAGTGATTGTACACTAAGAGATGCATATCTTGTACATAGTGTTACTGGTTGGCAAACTAGATTGATACTAAATAATTTCAATGTCAAGTGTCATCATTGTCCTGATATAGTTGGATCTTATTTTCTAAGAAAGAATACAACACACATCGGCCAACTCAAATGTTTAAAACGTAAAAGATGCCAGAGGCAGATAACTTTAAATAGCCCAGAGATGCCATTGTGCATTCATTCTCAAATTGAATTAATAAGAAAACGCCAACTTTTTCCCCTCTACTGATGTGGCCAACTATAAGAATATTTTTAACTTGTAGGATGTTAAGTAATACATGCCAAAAGGTAGAATTTCACAATTTCCCTGGAAAACTCACACATCATTTTAACTTTTACGTTCTTCCCTTTAAGTATTATTTGAGCCTTTGGCTGAAGTAAATACATTTAACATTTAAATAGAAAAAAACTTGGAATGATCTTATTTTATATAATACGCCATTTGTGTGCATAGTGTATGCAAATGTATGTGTCTCCATGGTTATATTGTGCATACAAATCAACTACATATCGTAAGGTCATGTGTTACTCCTTTACATATGTCCTTTCAAGTGCTTATAGGATAGCAAGAGGAAGGGGCTGAGGCAAAAGAGTAACACATGACTGGAGTATCAGACTACACACAAGGCTTCTTTGCAGTGGCATAACTAAAGTCTTGTGGAACCGGGTGCAAACTTTTTTCCGGGGCCCCCTACCCTGTTCCTAGAGCGAATTCTTGATAGTGGCAGTTACAGGCGCTGAAGCAATATCTCAGATACATGAATGGGGTACAGTTTTAGGACTCACAACCTGGCATGTGAAGAATACTGGGACAGTATTACATGCTTTGCAGTGGACCCCACACAGTATTATGTACTCCACAGTGCCCCCCACACAGTATTATGTGCTCACAGTGGCTCCCACACAGTGTAATAAACTCTACAGTGGCCCCCACATAGTATTATGTGCTCACAGTGGCCCCCGTTCCTCAGAGCTGGAGCAATTATTATACTCTGGGGTCTCCTCAGACCCCAGAGTTTAATAAGTAGAGTTTAGTTATAACTCGCGTCAGAATCTCTGCAGAAATAAAGCCTCCCATTGACTTCAATGGATTCCATTTTTTGCATGGAACCCATGAACTCAATGGGAAAAAAGTCTCCCATTGATTTCCATGGGTTCCGCGCGGAAAAAGGAACCCATAGAAGTCAATGGGAGGCTTTATTTCTGCACAGATTCTGACGCGAGTTATCGCGCCAAAATCAGCATCGACTTCCTCCGTGTGATTGCTCCCTTACGCTTCTTGTGTGCTTCTCCCCACTACATGCTGTTTTTATCCTGTATGGAATAAATCTAGATAAAAAATTCTAACTGCTCCAGAATCAGTGGAGAAATCTCTATTGCCAAGAGTTGGAGTCAATGGACAGGATGAAAGGTCTTATTTAGATTAAACTATCTTAAAACTGTTACACTTAACTCAGAGATGCACAGCACTGTGGCATGTCTTATTGTAAAGTCAAATACACCTCTAGACCTGGCTGCTGTTCCACGGGTCTTTAAATATTAATAGACAGCGCTCCCGGTAGACTTTCATGCTCACAATGCTGGTCCGATTTCAGGCAGCAAAGCCCCCCAGGGGAAGTCTCACTGAAAGGTTGATGTATTTTGGCCACAACGACATGTGCCTCGAATCGAATTATTGTGCAGCAGAACATTATGTTTCTGTCAAAATCTGACTTGATATCCTTTGTAATCCAAAGAAAAAACAGCCAAAAATGAATATTTATAAGGAATATGAAATGTGACACCATGGAATGGATGTGAAAAATTTGGTTTTAGTAAAGGTAAAGACAGACTCATTGCTGAAGACATAGCTCATGGAAGCATAAGAGACATGATGTTTTATATTTTATTGGATTATACTGTGACATAGTAATTATCTATCTATCTATCTATCTATCTATCTATCTATCTATATGTTACAGATAAATACCACTTGTTTGAAAAGACCACCTCCCTATCCAGATCTGATGTCACTTTAGTTCCACTATACAGTATATAGTGCATACAAGCCAACTTCTTTTGAGACCACCCCACCCAAAAGAATGATTTTCAATCCAATTTTGGATGATCGTCTCAATAGATGTTTCACTATATGTGTTCCCATCATAACAGAATGTGGGTCTCAACCTCCATTATATCTCATCTGTACAAAAAAAAGTGAATTACAGGACTGACATTTTTATGGGAAAGTTCTCCCATCTCACTTTGGAAAACCTAGTTCACATTCAGTTCTTTAAAGTGAAATTTTGATGCAGAACACAAATAACATCAATGTATCTCCCATCATATTGGTCTACATACAATGTTACATCGGATTCAAAATTCTGTTTTCTTTAGAAAACTTGGATGGTTACTGCATAAAATGGAATATTAGTGCATTGAATTGGTGGTGTACTGTATATATATAGATTCAGTAAACTCCCTCTAGTGGTGGCTACAGGCAGCCAAAATTCATCATTTAAAGGGGTTACTTAAGTTTTTATGAGCATGGAATGGTATGAAATAGAAAAATTAACCATTACTTACAAGCTAAATCCTCCACCACTCCGGAGCTATTGCAATGGTCCATCCTGCCTCCGTGATGACACCTGCATGCATAGCACATGACTGCTGAGGGCTTGACTGCAGTGGTTATGTAAATTATTTATAGGACGTCATTACTGCAGCAATAGCATCATAATGAGTTATGATACAGTGAGCTCCCAAATGGCTGCATCACTACAGTATTGAACTGGCATAAGAGTGTCAACTTTGTACTGTAGTGGGAGCACTTACTCTATCATCACTCACACACAGCTGAGTTCAGTCCTAGAAATACAGCTGTTAGGTCTCAGACCAGAGCCTTCTCTGCAGTACACGGAGGCTTCCGGCCCGCTCTGCTCTGTGTGCCATGTCTGGCGCTTTTGTTCCATGGAGAGGGAGTACCAGAATCTCCGCAATAGTCTGTGGGGGTTGCCAGTCTCCTCCTGGGAATGGAACCGGCACATCTGGGGTCAGAGGGCCAGCAGCAGGCTGGAAGCTATTTAGCCCTCATTGTGGCTCCAGCCCACCGCTGGTTATTCAGTTCTCCTGGGGATCAGCTCACCCTGCACTCTTGTTCTTGCCTGTGCTACCTCTCTCTGCCTTCTTGTTGTGTTCCTGTTCTGGCCTCCTTGTATGACTCCGGATGCCTCCTAGACCACCTCTTCTTGACCTGTGATTCAGATGCCTCGTGACCTCCAGTGTATGACCTGACTTACCTGAAGACTACCTCTCCTTGACCTGTGACTTGGTACCTCGTGTCCTCCAGTGTACCTCCTGTCTGATTACTCTTCTGCTATAGCCTCTAATACCTTGTGACCTCCAGTGTATGACCTGGCTTGTTCGACCACGTCCTGGATACTGCATGAGCTCCTGAATACCTACGATGCCTGTACAACTACCCTGTGGTGCTTCGGCCATCTCCTGGCAATAATGTGTTACTGCACTCAACCATGCTGACCAGCTTCATCTGTTTCTTCATCTACAGTAGGTGAGTAGTTTTCGGGTTTTCTGGTTCCACTCTCACTTGGGGTGCTCTGTGCATGTGATGTTCTCTAGGCAGCTGTGGTTCTGGGTCCCAGAATTTACCACCATCAAGAGCTCTGGCGAAGACCTCTGGCGAAGACCTCTGGGGCCTGGTTCCTCTCTGGTTTAGAGAGTGTTGGACGCTCAGTGCTGTTTTGCCTCGTCATGCAGGGGAGTCTGGTTGCCCGGGACTAGCAGTCTGTTATAAATATATTGCACTAGGTTCCTAACAGCCATGTGGCTCAGATGGGTCTCGGTCACATGAATATGCCCTTAATAAAATCAATTGAAAATAAAAAAAAAATATTGCTTTTTCAATGATATGTCATGGAGGATTTTTTGACTAGGTCGTTGGCAAACAATTTCCTTAATAAATGTATATAATATATAAAGTCTATCGTGGGAAGGAGCAGGAAAACCTTCAGTCAAAAATCATAACATGTTCTAAAATGTAAGCAATGACTAAGCCTTTGGAATGTAGTAAGTTATTTGGCTTGCCAAATCTATAAATTGAAATAACACTCTTAGAAGAGGAAAACTCTCTGTAAGGCCACTTTTGGGTAGCTGCTAAAGAAGCGACACCAAAGTTCTCTCTTTGTTTTGCTAACTCTTATTTATAAAAAACAAAAAAACTTTGCAAGTCTTCAGTAGGTGATACCTTTTTTAATGGCTAACTCATAATGATGACAGAATATAACGTTTCGAAGCTTCCTCTGAGCTTCTTCTTCAGATATAACAGACTTGCAAAGTTTTTTTGTTTTTTATATTTTATAACCACTGGCTAACACGGTACCAAAACAAACATTTTCCTTTAACTCTTATTTGAAAGACTTGGTAACACCCAGTTGTCCACTAGTAACACCCAATCTTAAAGCTATTCAAGAATTTCTGCTTTGCTCTTGTTACGACCCAAACACTGTATAGACAGATAACTAGTTCCAGAAACCAGACACCCCTGCACACTGTGGTAAGCAGCGCTGAGCGTCCGGCGCCCCCCTGAACCGAGCCCAAACCATCTTCCAGAGGGTTTCACCAGGGCCCCTGATGGTGGAGATGGACTTAGCTGCTTCCTTCAACAGGAGTAGCAGCAGCTACTGAAGCAACTAGTCACAGCAGGCCCAAGAAATCCGAAAGCACTCAACTGACCACGTGCAGAGGTAGCAGTAGGAGCAGAAGAAGATGAAGTAGCAAGCAGGTTCCAGGCGGTGGCGGAAGGTCAATATTTGTGTAGACGTACACTCCAGACGGCAACGGGAGGTAGCAAAGTACAGAGGGATGAGACGGAAAAGTAGTCAGCAGGCCGGATGTCAAGGCAGTACCAAAACGGGGATCAACGAGGAGTGGTCTAGTAGGCAAAGCGGTGGTCACAACAGGAGGGAGCGGAGGAAGTGCGTAGAAATAGATTTGGGAGTGAAGGACAGTTAACCCCTTGAGAGATGAGCACGCTGCCAGCACATTTAAGGATAGGAGCGGCACCTCACAGCACAACTGCAGAGGTGCCGGCTCCAGTCCTAACACTTCTTCTGGACTGTCATAGGAACACAAGCACAGATTAAACAATAAAGACAGATCTATTCTTAGATGGAGCACAACGGATCCCGAGGGACCTAATTGACTATTTTGGGATCCAGAGGGTCCAAACAGATGTGAAAATACCCTAACAGCAAAATGGCACAGCACAGACTTGTACAAAAAACCTCCACAATTGTAATACAATCATTCCTAAAATACACATTTCAGGAGAGGTGACAGATGCTTGATTATTCAATGGTTGTCCAAGACCCAGCAAAGTTGGATACTCATGACTTATCCACAGGATAAGTCTGTAATATCCAAAAAGGTCAGGGGCAAACACCTGGACTTTGCGCTGATCAACTGTATCGGCCATCAGAAGTTGCATGCAAGGTATAAGACCAGATGCAGCCCTGCTTCTATTCAAGTTTGCTGGTGCCACCACTATGGAGCTTGTGCACTGCATACCGCTTCTCATTCATACTCTGTAGCTGTGGAGCCGGGGTTTGCAACTCTGCTCCCATTCACCTGAATAGGAGCAGGCCTGCTTCCAGCTGTATACCTTACTCAGACCCCCCTTCCCTGGATCTGGTATTGATGATCCATCCTATCAATTATTTTTTTTCAAATATAGTTTTTATTGAGAAGAACAAAATAAACATACAGCTTTTTCAATTGCACAAATAAAACAAAACAAGAACATAGGGATGAAGAGCCAAAGTAAAAGCAAAAAGGACTAATAGAGGCAACATTATCACCCTGGAAATTCCCAGGAAACAACAATAGCACGTGAAACATACAACAGTAATGCCAGCACATAGCAAGATGTAATATGACAGGCTCATCCAAAAAGGGTAAATAGGGGAGCAACAAAAACATAACTAAAGAGAACAGTATGTCATAGCTCAACGGCATGTCTTGATCAACTATACAGTAGGACAGAGACAGGGAGGGGTCCGGGGGAGGGACAGTAAGTTTACTGAAGGGTAATTCAGTCGCCCAGGGATATGTTTTCGTGTGCAATATAGTCAAACCAAAGAAACCACTTCTTACTCATCCATTACTACTAGCATTACTAGCATCCATTCCAGAGAGAAGGCTAGGTGTACGTGTTGGATCAGTTCCGCTATTGTAAAACAGGAGGTGGTTTTCCAATGCCGAACAATCATTAGTCTCGCGGACAAAATGATCTGTCAGAGTACAGTACTCAGAGTGGCAGGGAGGGATGCAGAATCCAGAAAATAAAGCGCTAGACCCGGGGACGGTTGCAGCGGGAGACTAGACAAACGTGACATAAATTGAAAAACGGCAGTCCAGAAGGCCAAGACCGGGGGGCAGTTCCACCACATGTGCAGTATAGTGCCAGTGGGGCCACAGCCTTTCGAGCAAAGGTTGTAACGGGAGGGAGACATATGTGCCAACTGGGTTGGAGTTTGATACCATCTAAGTGCTATCTTGCAGGCCATTTCCCAGTGAGCCGCCCCTCTGGATAAAACTCAATGCCGAGTCTTGGAGAGGGATTGTTCGATTAAGATCAGATTCCCAACAAGATAAACAAGCTGGTGTAGCCTGCTCAGGAGGAGTGAGAAGGAGTTTGTAAAATGCTGAGGAACCACCCCTGATATCAGCATGAGGTCGCCATAGACGGAGGGCCAATTTGGGAAACACGGGACCAGTGGCTGCACGTGACTGCAAGAGGTGCCTGACCTGAAGGTATTTGAAGAACTCGCTGTGGGGGAGAAAGAATTCTTCCTGTAGTATAAGGAACGACTTAAGGTGTTCCTCTGAATAAAGCTGTCCTACCGTACATATCCCACTTCCTTAGATCTATATGGGGAAGAAGAGCAGATAAATAGGCTAATGGCAAGTCCCGTAAGGGGGACAAGTCCTTTTTCGACACATGAGAGCATAAATAGTTCCAACCCAGATCGAGGCTTTCAGAGCCAGCAGAGAGAGGCTCAGCTTCAGGGGGGGAACCACTTAGGGTGGAGGAGAACCGCCAAGGGGGACTATAAGGCACACTCTTCTACTTCGCTCCATCTGCACGCAGCAGCACCGGGCCACCATCCCCTCAGTTGTTCTAGGATAGTAGCGATATAGTCCGGGACGCTAGCCCCACCCCTAGACCAGGGCCTCATCATAACATGGAGCCTAATTCTCGTCAGTTTCCCATACCAGATGAAGGTGGAAAGCACTGTCTGGAGTTTACTGAGGTAGGAATCTGGTAACGGGACGACAACCGTCCGAATATTCTAGGAAGCACCATCATTTTGACCACCGAGATTCTGCTAGCCCAGGACAACATCGATTTCTTATATCCATTTAGTAAGGCGGTGACTTTATCCAACAGGGGGACAACCATCCTATCAATTTTGTTGGGTCTTGGACAAACCCTTTAACAACACCTCTCATACAGCTAACCAGCACCTTCATCTATACTAATGAAGTCCATCAGAACGAAACAGATCTGTTCACAGATTTATATCTCTGATTGGATCATTTCCAAGACATGTTTCAAGGCTACTGGAGATGAGCTAATCTGTTAAAATTTCTTTAGCAGACACTTTGGTGAATTTCTAATGATAAAATGCTAATAGGGATCCTTATTTCAACCTCCATTGTCTTTAATGAGGCAAACATATATATTTAAATAGAATTACACCTTGGGGCAAATGTTTACTACAACTATACCAGACTTATAGGTGGCACTACAGTCACAGTTTACATCTATTTGGGGAACGTCTATTTGCATACTTTTCTCCAAAATAGCTCCATAATTTCTCCCAAAAACAAGCCATATTCCAGTAAATCAGTTAAATCTAATAAAACATCCCGACTGCATTGCTTTAGCCTAGGCCTATATAGGCGTCATTTAGTACCAGATTGAAATACATTGACAGTGAACAGTAAACAGTACAAGATTGTACAAAGTGGTCAAAAAGCAATACAAACACAATGCAATAATACAATCTAATGTAAATACAGACGTACAGTATCTGTATTCTGCCATTATGTAGCAAGACTTTCTACCAATATTTAGGTAATTTGTGTATATCCAAGTTAGGACTAATGCACCCGGTGAGCACTGATGTAAAACATATTCTGTGACTGCCATCTAGTGGTCAAAGTTGGGATTTGGTATAGAAAATGAATATAGGAGGTTAGTCGCCATATTCTTACATGTTTCTATGTACAATTCTACGTCTTTTTTTGCTGCAAAAAATGTAGCTTTTATTTATATACCATTTTTGGTAATGTTCAATGTTTTAATCATATTTTTATTTTTGGAGAAACTGTGAAAATTATGGGAATTTGGCTATTTTGATTGTTTTGCTTTTGCGATGTGTGTGTGCGTATATATATATATATATATATATATATATATATATATATATATATATATAAAATAAAAAAATAAAAATAAAAAAAAAGCTTTATTGGCACGTCCAAATAGATATTTGGCATTGCCAAAGCTAGTAAAGTGTGTGTGTGGGGGGGGGGGGGGTTTGGACTCGGGTGGGTGAGTGGTGGGGATGGGGTGGGTGGTTTGGGGTATAACAGTCCATGGAGTTTCATCTTCCTCTTCGTTGGTGACTGCTATATGGGGAGGTGGGGGTGGGTGGGGGGGGAGGTGGGGGTGGGTGGGGTGGGGCGGGTGTTTTGGGATAAATATAACAGTCCGTGAAGTCTCATCTTCCTCTTATTTGGTGACAGCTGGACACGTATTGGGCAGCGATCTCCACAGTGGCCTCTTCTTCTCCGGGTAGGATGTAGAGTTTCCTCTTCTCGTCTGCAGATATGAAGTCTGGGATGTGAGAGTCTTTGGTAGTAGACGGCCCTCACAGCTGAGTATTTGGTGCATATATATATATATATATATATATATACATATATATATATATATATATATATATACATATATATATATATATATATATATATATATATATATATTTATTGGTTGAGAATTTTTGAATGCAGAGATACCTAATCTCTTAGCAAAGCGTAAATAGCCAGCATGCACAAGGCAATAGCAAGTGCCAAGGTGAATGTGAGCAAACAATAAATAGGAAGGAAAAACCTGCCCCAGACTTGATAGGAAGATAGGCTGTCAATCAGACAGGCAAGGCTAAGGGTGCATTCACATGGAGGAAAATGGTGCTGAATTTGCTGTGGAATCGGCGTCAGATTCAGCATTGAAAAAAAAGCCCCCAGTTCCTTCTTCAGCAGAAAAAGGAACCCGTTGAAGTCAATGGGAGGCTTTTTCTTTCAGCGCTGAATCTGACGCGGATTCAACACCAAATTAAATGCTGTTTTCCTTCGTGTGAATGCACCCTAAGAATAACTATTAGAGAAGCAGAGGGAAAGCAAGGTGAAGGAGATAGGTGTGGTGGAAAATGAAGGCAGGCAAGGATGTTACAGCACTGATGTATTATGTGTAAATCTAAACTTTAATTCACTGTCCCTAACCACTACATTCTGTGAGATGTGATGTTTAATGGCACTTCTTATCTCCCAGATTGTCCTAGCAGGCAGGAGGAAGATAAGAAGTGCTCTTTGGGATTAGACCTCTGCTGCTTACAGGGTAGGGATAGCAAAAAGCAAAGAGGCTCTGCATATACAATATTGCTAAAGAGAAACTTTACACCACGTTTTAATAAAAGTAAACAAAATAAGTTTATAAGTTTTTATTATATTCAAAAATGCCCTAAGTAACCCCTGGACAATATTAAAAATAACTGAAATGATAGTTAGCTTTTTACTATTTTTTTATTTTTTAATAAAGGAAAACCTTACCTTATCTTCTACCTATTCATTCTAGAGACCTACTGTATAATAATGTCAATAGTCAACAGGGGCCTGCATAGGCTCTTGTGTCTGATGTGCGGCCTATAATAACCATACAGAATAGTTCCTGTACACTCAGTGCTCTGTTCAGTCATAAGAAAATCTACTCTGTTTTCTCCTCTGTTATGGCAACATAGTGGTATCTCTCCAGACTCCGAAAGTGGTGACATGTGTGCACATTTATGCTTATATTCATTTATCAGATTTTTTATACCTGAATTTCTGGTCTTTTTTTTTACTTCATATGCATACCTTCCAACTGTCCCGATTTCCACGGGACACTCACGATTTCGGTGTCCTATCCCGGTCGGCGGGAGGTATGTCCCGATTTCAACTCATCGGCACCGATGAGCTGAATACATAGGCGTTTAAAGCAGGAGCTGTCACAGCTCATCTCCTGCTTTAACACTGCGCTCTGGCATTAGTAGCCACGAAGTGATGACGTCACATCACGCCTACAACTATGTGTATGAGTGAGACTGCGGAGAGAGCGAGGGAAGGTGAGTGTAAGTGTTTGTGTTAAACATTAAGGTGGAACATAATGTAGGGGGCCCTTGAAACTGGGGGCAGATGAAGGGGGGGGAAACGGTCTAACACTGGGGCAGATGAAGGGGGGAGAATGGCATGACACTGGAGCAGATGAAGGGGGAAGAACGGCATGACACTGGGGCAGATGAAGGGGAGGAGAACGGCATGACACTGGGGCAGATGAAGGGGGGAGAACGGCATGACACTGCACGCGCCATACATTTTGTCCCTCTTTCTTCTTTTCAAAAGTTGGGAGGTATGCATATGTATGTTGGAGGATCTGTTCTGAAGACTATTTTTAGCTCATATGTGTGTCTGTATGCCTGACTTCTCATGACCATATCCTGGCTGAGTGTGAAAGGGCTGTATATGAGGGCTCCACAGTATGTTCAATGGACCACCACTCATACAAGTCATTTATCTCTATATTGGCTTACATCTGCTTACTAGCATAGTGTCTAACGTCAGTAATACTTGGTATTAGGTTGTTTATATATTAGATAGAAGTATGACAGGACTTAAGGAGTCCTAATTGAAAAGGGTCCCAAGTTCCAGACCTTTACCACTGCTCCACCATGGACATGAATTACAAAGAAGGTCCCTCACTTGTTTCTGGTCAGCCTATTATTGTTTGTTATAACAAAACATTAATGCACAAAACTGACAACTCTATTAAAAGGGATCTCTAACACTTGATCCTGGTACGACCACTACACAGCATACAGAACCACCTGCTTCTGGTGCCATACAATGTACTGAAATGAACCTCTACTAAAAGTGATATACAATCCATGGTCATGCGATGACGACAACATAGGAGCACAACCTGTTACAGTCACAGAACAGTAATCAGACATCAGCCTTCTAATGAGCCGTGTACTTTTGTTCATCACTGTATATCACAAGACCATGGACTGAGTTTTAGCCACATCAAGCAGAATTGAATGACAGCAAGCAGAGATCTAGACGTATATTGGAAAATTGCGCAACCTTTTATTATACAAACAATAAGGGTCAGTTCACACGTGAACTGCCCGCGCGGGTTTTGACACCGAGAGAGACGCGGTGAGCCGGTGGTCTACATAGACCACCATTGTAAAGGGGCAGATTTTGAAGCGAAATCCGCTGTCAAAATCCGCCCCTTTGGCTACGTGTGAACTAGCCCTCATTTTGGTCTCTTGATATGAACGTGGCTAACCCCTTCAATTTCTGAGGGACATGTACTTCATAATGGCGTCATTTACTATTCTGTATGATATACAGAGAAGCTGGAAAAAAAATTCTGAATGGGGTGGAATTGGAGAAAAGCTACATTTGCGCGACTTTCTTAATAGTTTCATTTTTTTCAGCCAAATTTTTTCATCTGTGTACATTTAAACCTAGAAGTGGAAGCTACAAAACTTTTCCTTTGTAGCAGTTTTACAAAATCTTCCCAGTGTGCTCAATCCTGCATAGTAAATGTTTACACAAAGAACTACAACTAAGAGAAGTCAATACACAGGAAACCAGTTAGACAAGAAACGTATGGCTATTGTGTTAAGAATTTATGGCTGCAGAAAACTATTAGAACACACCTTAGAAAATACTAGAAAATACCGTGTCCTATGGTGGTAACTAGAGATGAGCGAGTACTGTTCGGATCAGCCGATCCAAACAGCACGCTCGCATACAAATGAATGGACGTAGCCGGCACGCGGGGGTTAAGCGGCCGGCCGCCGTCAAAGCGGAAGTACCAGGTGCATCCATTCATTTCTATGGAGCGTGCTGTTCGGATCGGCTGATCCGAACAGTACTCGCTCATCTCTAGTGGTAACCCAAGACCAGACCATACCCAGAGCATGCTGCTTTTGGTAAAGAAAATAAATTTTAAAAAAAATACAACAAACCAAATACTATGTACTTTTCAGTATTTCATGTTAGACTTTAACCCCTTCCTGCTCAATTTTGTATTTGACTCCCTACCTTCCAAACACCATAACTTTTTTTTATTTTTCCATTCATAGAGCCATATGAGGGCTTAATGTGGGACAAATTGTTCTTCATAATAGTACCATTTATTATTCTGTACAGAGTACTGGGAAGCTGGGATATGCAATGGGGTGGAATTGGACAAAATGTGAATTTGTGTTACTTTTTTACAGATTTTGTTTTTACGGCGTTCACTGTGCAGTCAGGATGATATGTCACCTGTATTCTATGGTTCTGGAGATACCAAATTTATATAGTTTTATTTACATTTTAACTCTTTAACAAAAATACTTTTCAAAAAAATAATTTTTCCTAGTCGCCATAGTCTGACACCCCATAAACTTTTGTATATTGCCATTTACAGAGATGCATAGGGTGTCTTTTTTTGTTTGAGGGCCAGGTGTACTTTTTAGTTTTTCCATTTTGGGGAATGTCTCTTGCTTTGTTCACTTTTTATTCACGTTTTTATGAAAATAAAAAAACAGCAGTTTGGCACTTTTGTTTTTTTCTAAGTTTGTAGACCAGGAGTTTTCGAGCACCTAATATGTATGTGTATGAGCTTCACTGTTTATATGTATTCTTGGGGAAAGGGGGTGATTCGAATTTTTAATTATTTTTAATCTTTTTTTATATATATTTATTTATTTTTACTTTTTTTTTTTTTTTTTTTTTTTTTATAGAACAGCCTATCAAACATATAAGCGCCAGACAAACATGGGAACTCACCCCAAATCTCGTTCTGGGTGCCGGTGATCCTTTCCAAATTGGCAACTCGACTATGGCGGATGCTCAGCATCTTTAAATAATTACATACACGACATCCACCATATTATTACGGTGGATGTCAGAAAAGGGTTAAAGTAGTATCTAACAAGTAGTACTACTAGAATGTTTACTGAATGATTTGGAATATTCGAGTTGAAACTGGCTCAGAACGAAGTGTTTCGCCCTTCTCTAAAAGAGTGCAAAAATGGCAATGAAAAGACCATAAACAAACCAAAATCCTGTGTGTTATTGCATCCGTGTATTCTCATGTTGCAGTCATATTGCACAATAGATGCTATTTTACAGTGACTTGTACTGTATATATGGAGCTTGGCTTCTAGTTTTTCAAATACAACATATTGCACATTACTAAACCTACCATTATGTCACACTGTGTTATAGTAGCTGAACTATGACACTAGTAAGTAACAATATATTCCACTGACAATTGGAGATTTGAGCATCCATATATATCTCTGCAGATCTGCTGGGGATTTCCATTTACAATGAGCTGAGTCACTGCTAGTCATTGTCAATTTTTTCCATATGACTAATGCAGCAGTGAGTAACATACATGTGTTTATGAGCTGGCAGTGTTATACTTTCCTATTGTAGCCTAGATAGATATTTTATTTTAGGTTAAAATATCCAAGTTATGTCATTTACAGTATATGTCATTTTAGGAGAAAATCTTTAAAAGCTGCAAAGTCTTTGCATGTAGAAAGCAAAAACATTTTGAGGATAAAGAAGGCACTCACCAGGACCAAAGAAAAATAATATAGTGTCAGGGTCTGGGGTTGCTGGGTGGTGTGGCATAGACACAAAAGTCCAGATTCTTTAGTCAAAAACAAAGGCAGAGTTTATTTTCACTCAAAAAGGTAGTTGCTGGGTGGTGTGGCATAGACACAAAAGTCCAGATTCTTTAGTCAAAAACAAAGGCAGAGTTTATTTTCACTCAAAAAGGTAGTGCAGCAACAAAAGGAAACAATACAAAAATAAATACCTGCCCGGCTAGGCTCTAACTAAACATAGAATAGGTTACCTCACCTAGAATCACAGAAATCCAAAAAAAAGCCAGTTGAATCACTTAGGACACAGCTCCAAAAATATGACCTCTCTGTTGGCTCTCTAGCCAAGCTCTTTCTTGAGGAGGAGACTCTCAACAGCTGAGTCGCTGCCGGAACATCCCCAAGGTGTGGACTGGAGGGGGGTGGAATGACAGGTCCCACTACCAACCTACCTGCCATTCCTAAAAATCCGGCCCAGTAATTGGAACTTTGAAATAACACTCAGCAGACAAAATTATCTGCTGAGAACCAGTCTTTCTGGAGTTTTCTCATCTCACCCACCTTAGTAGTCTGGGTGAGATGTACACCCCTTCCATTACCTGACTGGACATCGGCTTACAATAGATTTTCTGAGTTTAGATCTCTTTTAGTAGCATGAAGCATGCTACTAAGAAACTTTTTAAGGCTAAGGCCCCACACGCTGCGATTTTGCCATGGCTGAACCCTATATAACGGCTTTCTGGCTTATCCCATCCACACTTTGCAGAAAAGTATCCGCAGACAACATGCTGTGATTTCATATAAACTATTTCGTTTTTATAAATCGCAGCATATCAATTATACCTACGGAAACGGTGGCATTTTCCATATAGGTGTGATTGAAGCAGATAGTCTGCAGAGTTTCTCTCACTGTAATTTTTATGTAGTGTTGTTCAGGAATATGAAAACTGGTGATGAATACACCAGTCTGCATAAAACTCCCCCAGTGTTCCCATTCACTGACCGCAAACTGAGATATTGGTGCAAATTTATTTTAGGTACATGTCTGATATCTGGCATAAAAAAGTCACAAACCTCTCACAATCGCGATAAGCTGCAATAATTGTTACAACTGGTGTTCTTGCGCCTTCCATGATAGCGAAAGTTGTGCTACATTTAAGATCATTTATTCCAGTTTACTAGTACATATTATTTGTAAAATCTATGCACAGGTGCATGGCCCCGAGGAAGAACCTTACATCTCTTTATAAATGACTCGGCTTGGGTTATGAAGACATTTAATACGCCAGTCTTCATAAATATGCCCCAATCACTTATGTAATGAGGAAATGATATATGAAGTATATTAGAAAGTTCAAAACTTTCCATTATACAGTTCAGAATGTACAACTACTGACTTCAGAGAGATAAGAAAATATGCTGTCACATTGCATTGCCTATCTGATGAAGTTCTATCAGTATGGGGAATATATCAAGACATTTCCTCTAGCCGTCTTATCTCCTCTGTGTGCTGCAGTGTGATGTACCTAATTTATTAGGAGGCCTTTATTCAAATTACAAAGTTTGTAGCGTAAGGGTAAGTTCACACAGGGTTTTTTGGAACCCGTCTCAGGTTACGGTCCAAAATACAGGTAGCTGCGACTGGATGCCGGTACGGTGTACCAGCATCCAGTCGCGCACTCCGCTCTGGATTAGGCCCAAATGAATGGTCGGGAGGGAGTGTCTTCAGGTGGATGTCGTGAGGTGAATCTGCCTGAAAGAATGAGCATCTCGCTTCTTTTTCCGGAAGCCAGAACAAACGGCTCCTGGAAAAAAGAACTGACGGGCTCCCATTGATTTCAATAGGAGCCGTCCTTTTGGTCAGGATTTTGAGGCGTATACTGCCTCACAATCCTCACCAAAAAACCCGTGTGAACGTACCGTAAAGGGATCCTATCATTCAATCACATTTTTTTCTCATTAACACATCGGAATAACCTTAAGAAAGGCTATTCTTCTCCTACCTTTCGTTGTCTTCTCCGCATCGTCGTTCCGTAGGAATCCTGTTTTTTGTCAGTATGTAAATGAGTTCTCTCGCAGCACTAAAGGCGGGCCCCAGCACTCAAACAGCGCTGGGGACGTCCCCAATGCTGCCAGAGAACTCTCCAGTGCCGCCTCCATCTTTTTCTGGAACGAGATCTTCACTGCGTCTTCTTCCGGTGGTGGCTTCTAACTTCTAGGCCTTGGGCCTAGGGCAAAGCCAACTGCACATGCCACAAGAAAGATACTGTGTAAGCGGCCATTTTCTTGTGGCTGGCGGGCATGTGCAGCCAGCTTGCCCTAGGCTTGAGGCCAAGAAGTTAGAAGCCACCACCGGAAGAAGACGCAATGAAGACCTAATTTCAGAAGAAGATGGACGCAGCGCTGGAGAGTTCTCTGGCAGCATTGGGGACACCCCTAGTGCTGTTTGAGCATCTGGGCCCGCCCCCAGTGCTGCGAAAGAACATACCAGCAAAAAACGGGATTCCTACGGAATGGCGGAATGGAGAAGAGAACGAAAGGTAGGAGAAGAATAGCCTTTCTTAAGGCTATTCCGACATGTTAATGAGAAAAAAATGTGATTGAGTGATAGAATCCCTTTAAATTATAGCAAATTTTCAGGGCTGCAGAGGCCACGCCCCTCCTGATAAGCCCCACCCAGCAGAATCTGAGACACGTATCTTTTTATTGCATGTGCATGACGCCTTCCTAACACGTGACAGATGGATAATGCGAATACGGTGTGAAAAGAGCCTTAGCTTGTATTGTGATCGCATATAGCGCAGTCTGTATAGGCTTTCATGGAACACAAATGCCATAGCTATAAGTGTTTCCATGACATCTAAATGCATCAATAAGCCCAGTAGCTGTGCTTATGCCTTCATCCCCAGTAACGCCTAACATCCTTATGAGTCATAGAACACAGTAAGGGAAGAATTGCTTTCCACAAATGAGGTTTTTTTTGTTTTATTTTGTAATTCCTCAAAATATTCCGTGTTCATTAAAACCACTGGGTCACACAAGGGTACGGTGATGTAAGCAACTCTGCTGTCCTCCAGGAATCTAGAACAAAGGGGTGGTCACAGGGCATTTCCTCTCTCAGCGCAGAGCTCTAAAAACAAACCCTGCTCTCTAGATCTCCACTACATGCTAACTGTGATGATAAAAGATCTGGTTTTATATTTTTTACATTTCTTTCAGTCTCTTTTGCTAACTTTTAGAAACATGTTTATATGTTATGAAATGACTTAGCGTGCCATTTGTATTGCGTGTTTGTCTTGCATGTTCAGGGATGCAAATTCACATTGAAGAGTTTGGAATTGTTCTTGGAAAAATGCATGCACCTGTTTATGGTGGAAAATATCTCTTCATAGTCCTGACAGCTATCAG
Source organism: Leptodactylus fuscus (assembly GCF_031893055.1). Classification (NCBI taxonomy): domain Eukaryota; kingdom Metazoa; phylum Chordata; class Amphibia; order Anura; family Leptodactylidae; genus Leptodactylus; species Leptodactylus fuscus. Next base: position 55,674,828 of record NC_134274.1, on the reverse strand, counting down.
TATGTGAACATTCAGCACAATAATGTGAACCTGTCATTTCCCTATTTCACTGGGACAGGCCTCTCTAAATCTGGACACCATTGTGCTTCTCCACCTTTGGGATCTGAACACATCTCCGAAACAGAGTTCCTTCATCTCCCATTAGAACTGGTGCTGTGGCTTCAGGATACTAGGAGATGGCCTTACATGTACTGCTCCCTTTATTGGTATTTACAAGTATAGCCAAGCGAGGGCTCTCTATTATGGATGTAGGTATAAGTCTCAGACAATGCATTGTAAGCTCACAAGCTAAATACATAGCAAGTGGTGAAGGAGTGCTACATAAAACATTACTAATGTTTCCATTAGTGAATAGCAAATAGTATTCGAATCCTAGATTCGAATACCTCCGCTCCTATAGGAATGAATGGGAGCAGCCAATCGCAAAGGGGTTAAGCGGCAGCCGCCGGCGTCTGCAGCACGCCAGCCACTCCCATTCATACTATTCGCTCATCTCTAAACATTATCAATATGCCAATAACGTGGACACAAAAGTGGTAAGGTGAATGATCCCTATAACAATGAAGTACAGTATCTTTGACCAGACAGATAGGTCTTAGTGACCTTAGGGTAGACCAGGAATGAGGAGGGGAAGCATATAGAATTACTAAATATAACTAATAATAGTATTTTAACAGTTATTAGTTTGCAAAACTTTAAGAAAATTCAAGAAGTTACATGAAATAAAAACAATACATGATCATTTCAATGCATAAGGTTATATAAAAGATTTATGCATTGTATGGGTATAGGAGTATAGGAAGTAGCTTCTTGATCTACCATGTAATTCAACTGCATCAGTGTCCTGTAGATGTATGGCAGATACTGGCTCTTTAAAAATGGTGGCAGCCATAGCAACTGGCTAAAATACAGCAGAGACCCAGAGCTAATTACCTAATAAACTCTAATCACAGGCGCTGCAGGGCAGGATCACCTTTCCCCCTCAAACTAAATAAAATAGCCTCCCCATCAGTCCCCACCGGCCCTGTACCTTTACTGCTGCAGACTGGTTCGGTTTCATCTAATGAAGGCTCCCAGGCTTATCATAACAATTACTATTGTTGCTGGTCTATGACCAGCCTCAATAGTGATTGCGAATCTCGTATAGACTGCAATATGGGACTTATGGGACCTTCAATCAAATGAGTGCAGGTTCTAGCTCCCTATCAGGGGCGGGGGCTAATAAAAGTAAAAAAATAAAAATTAAAAAATGAATTAAAATTTCAAATCACCCCTCTTTCCCTAGAATGCCTATAAAAGTAAAATATTACTATGAAACACATACACATTAGGTATACCTGTGTCCAAAAATGCCCGGTCTACAAAGTTCTAAAAATATTTGTTCTGTACGGTAAATGCCGTTGCAGGAAAAAAAATCAATAGTACCAAGGCATTTAATTTTGGCTGCAGCATAAACGGCGCAAAAACGAAGCCCATAAGACAGTCGCACAAATGCATTTTTTCTTTAAATCCACCCCATTCTTTCCAGCTTCCGAGTACACTGTACAGAATAATAAATGGTAAGGAACAATTTATCCCACAAATAGTAAGCCCTCATATGTCTCTAAGAATGGAAAAAAAAAGTTCTGGGCTTTGAAAGGTGGAGCGTCAAAAAACAAAAATTAAAAATGTCACTGGTGGGAAGGGACTAATAGTTTAGACGCACTCTTGTGTGCCAAAACTGAAAACTGCACCTGCCATTTACTGGTATAGTTATCAGGTATAACTCGCACCAGCTTTCTGGTGTAGTTTATAGTAAACTTGTTGGTTCTGGCCTACCTTTGTTTCTGCCTTCTTACAACCATTTTTGAAAAAAAGTGGGGTGCAGAGGTAACAATGTGGTGCATCTTTGGTGCAAGAAAAGGCTGCGCACCAAAGATGTGCTACATTTAAACTTATGTACACTAAGACACTGGTATAGATAGCAAATCCCACCCCTCAATATGTGAAATATGACTTATAAAAAAAAGACCAAATTAGAAAAAAAGCATTATAAAAAATTATAGGACTTGTATTTAAGTTTGCATCATTTTCGCCACAGTGAATGTTAATTGTAGCAAAGTATATTGTAACAGAGTTATCAAAGAGGGAAACTTGTAGTCATAAATGTGTCACAACATGCAGCAATAGGAGAGACTAGCTCTAACTTAGAAATTGTTGCAACTTTTGATAAATTGGAGCAAGATAACATGCATTACGTTGTCATCCTTTCTGAGGGAGGATGGTTCATATTATGCTTTATAGGTTTATAGTGAAATCATAATCAAAGGAAATGGATAACAGAAAGAAATGGGTGTATATAACAAAGTATGGAAAAAGGGAAAATATACGTTTATTACATACATATTATAATGTGTGTAAGAATCCTGGGAATACCTCAGTCCAGCATTGTTGTTTATACTCATGTATATCTATATATAAACTCTATACACTTTACTTGGTTGATGCAGTTGGTTTTATCTGACTCTTTAAAGGGGCTCTATCAGAAAAATCATGCTGATAGAGCCCCACATATGCGTGCATAGCCTTTAAAAAGGCTATTCAGGCACTGTAAAAGTTAAATTAAACTACCCCGCCGTTTTAAAATAATAACTTAAAAAAGAATGTTCTCTACTTACTGAAGGTGCACGCTGGGCGGGCAATCAGGGTGTGCCGTCTTCTTCTTCCCCGCCTCTTCTTCCTCTGACGTCTTCGGGTCCCGTCCTCCTCCGGCGCTTGCTCGCGGACACTGACAAAAAAAAAATAGCCCGGGCGCATGCGCAGTAGCACGCGGCTTCTACTACGGCTACTGCGCATGCGCCCGGGCTATTTTTTTTTATCAGTGTCCGCGAGCAAGCGCGGGAGGAGGACGGGACCCGAAGACGTCAGAGGAAGAAGAGGCGGGGAAGAAGAAGACGGCGCACCCTGAATGCCCGCCCAGCGTGCACCTTCAGTAAGTAGATCACATTATTTTTTAAGTTATTATTTTAAAACGGCGGGGTAGTTTAATTTAACTTTTACAGTGCCTGAATAGCCTTTTTAAAGGCTATGCACGCATATGTGGGGCTCTATCAGCATGATTTTGCTGATAGAGCCCCTTTAAAGGGGCTCTACCTCTGGGAATACGCATTTTAAACTAGGGACACATCGGAATAACCTTTAGAAAGACTATTATATTCCTACCTTTGGTTCAGTCCTCAATGCCACCATTTTTTTTAATAAATCGCTTTTTCCATTTATGCAAATGAGGCTCAGAGTAGAGGGGGTGTTCTTTGTCATGACTTGAATGCCTCCTCCTGGGCCGTTGCTAGACGCCCCTTGCTGTCATAGCTGCTGCACATGCTCAGCAACCATCTTTATTCTATTCCTACATGAGCATATGGTGCTCATGTACAGCACATGCTTGGGATTTCGATCCCGCTGAAGATGGCGTAGCTGCTTAAGCAGTGAAGAGGAGGACCAGGACATCGCAGGGGGTGTGATGAAATGCCCAGGAGGCGGCATTCAACTCATTACGAAGATGTGCTCAGAGCATAGGGGGAACCCCTTTAAGGATGGGGCCCCACATTGCGGAAACACAGCTTTTTTTTGTTGTTGCAGAGTTTGTTGTGGTTTTTTGAGCCAAAGCCAGGACTAGATTGAGCAGAAATTAGAAATATAGGAACTTTCTATATAGTTCCGATTCCATTTGTAGCCTGTCTTGGCTTTGGCTCAAAAAAATGCAACAAAATCTGCAATAAAAAGAGCTGCGTTTCTGCAACGTGGGGCCTTGTCCTAAGCCAGGATTGAGTAGAAGAGTTATATTAAGCTTCCTGTATACTCCACACTTCGTCTCTTATAATTCACTAAATGCAGCACGTCACATGTATTTGTTCAGATCAGTGGCGTAACTACCACGGAGGCAGCAGAGGCAGCTGCCACAGGGCCCGGGACATTAGGGGCCCGGTGACAGCTGCTACCGCTGCTATCATTATTCTCGGAGGTCTTTTCGGACCCCCGAGTATAATGATCGGGGCCCCCTGTTGGTTGAATACTTTCCACCAACAGGGGGCCCCGAAGCTGCACCAACGGCTGAGACACAGGAGCTGCAGGTCTGGCTCCTGTCAGCGCTTCAGGATGCTCCCCCTCTCTCCCCCCTCCCTTTCTCTGCCTGTCCTCTGCCCACCAATGAGAGGAGGAGGCGGGGCTTATCCCTGCCGAGCTCCTGCCCTCCTGCACTGAAGAGGAAGAAGCTGCTCCAGGAAAATGAAACTGAAGATACACAGGTACATACTGGGGTTACGGTACTTATTAGTATCAGGCATTTGGGGTGATTGCTTTTGTTTTATTAACTCCATGTGCCTCATATTAATAGCAGTTAACCCTATCATGTCCCTCACATTAACCCCTGTGTGCCTCACCATAAGAGTTACTGATATGTGAGACATATGGGGGTAATAATAATGAAGATACTTTATTACCTCCATGTCTCTCACATATCAGTAACTCTTATGGTGAGGCACACAGGGGTTAATGTGAGGGACATGATGGGGTTAACTTCTATTAATATGAGGCACATGGAGTTACTAAATTGTAATGCACATGACCAGATTTTTTTTATCCACAATGGTCCTGGTATAGCGGTCAGCGGTGACGTGACAGTATTTAGTCCTGCAGGGGCCTCTAAGGGACATAATACCGTGTGCAGGGGCCACTATGGGACATAATACTGTGTGCAGGGGCCACTATGGGGCATAATACTGTGTGTAGGGGCCACTATGGGGCATAATACTGTGTGCAGGGACCACTATTGGTCATAATAGAGCGCACAGGAATGCGTAGGAGGGACTCTGTTGAGATCTTCGGTGTCGGGGGGGCCCCAATGTCAAAAGTTCGCCACGGGGTCCCGCCATTCCTAGTTACGCCACTGGTTCAGATGTCAACGGTCTGACAAATGAGCACAGTCCATAAGAAATGAGCAGGGCTAGTATTGAGCAGCAGGAATATGATCTATTGACAACTCCACCCTTGTTCACCTCTTCAGTGTGTTTACCTTTGTCCCTTCTAATACAGTTAGGGCCCCTTCACACGGAGGATACGCTGGCTGATTTTGAACGTGTAAACATTCCGAATCAGCAGCGTTTAAAGCAGGTCCCATTGCTTTCTATGGGAGCCGGCATACGCGCGCTCCCCATAGACATGAATGGGAAAAAGCAGCCCATTCATTTCTATGGGGAGCGCACGTATGCCGGCTCCCATAGAAAGCAATGGGACCTGCTTTAAACGCTGCTGATTCGGAATGTTTACACGTTCAAAATCAGCCAGTGTATCCTCCGTGTGAATGGGCCCTCATAGTCCTGTCCTTCTTGTAATGCACTTATGTCAGGCTGGACAGAAAGCAGCTATTACATCACTCCTTCTGTTTTCTCACACAGTCCATTTTCCTGCATACCCCACATTATATAATGGGTTCATGCAACACAAACATGACAAAGAATCTGCAACTCTTTATGTTTCGGTGAAATACACGAATAAAAAAATGTTGCAAAATACCAGTTTTGCTGGTCACTGGTTACACAAAATATACAAAACAAATAATGCTATAGTATGCAAACCCACAAATAAAGCACCATAGAATTAATGGTGCTATATCAATAAACAATAATAATAATAGGTAGAAGCAGGAGCCTGTCAGTATGTCATCTGCAACCACAGAACCACAAAAAGACTTGCATGATATAGGACATGCTTCATAATTTGCAGTCTTTGGATACAAAAAATGTGGTTGGTGTGTCTGGGCCATAGAAATGCATGTGTCCATACTTTAATCTGCAGTTGAGGATCCGCAATAAGTACAGTCGTGTACAGGAGGACTTATGTATTTGACAGTTCTGTTTTTGGATCTAACATCCATGAAAAACAGAAGTGACACAGCTATTTTAAAATCCACTAAAACTATATTCACATGTTTATTTTTTGTATCCGTCAAAATAGACAAAGGTAGAGCATGCCCGTTTTTTTCACAACATGTAGAACGGTCCGTCAAAAAACTAGACATGTGAATACACTCATTCACAATCATTGTTTGTACGGCCTCGTGATATCATACAACAGTTTTTTCACTCTCTTGTGAATAAAGTCTTATTTTAAGAACAAAATAACAGTTCAGAGAAAGACTGAAGTTGGAACCTTCAGACAGCCAGTCTGTTGGATTGACTAGTGAATGGCATGATACAGCTTGGTGTGCAGTGTCATACATACAGTCATAACCTTTAAGAAATACCAAACTTTTCACCAAACCTTGCAGAAATAAATAGTAAAGCATACACAGTACAAGAGGATTATCACAATTTCTGGCCATTAGGTGACTTATTTTCCGCGTTATCTTTACAGTTCACAGACCTGGTGTAAAAGCTCAGCTTTGGCTTCCCTGAGCAACTTCTTATAACCATCAGCCACCTCCCATCTGTCGATTGTGGCAGCATTTGTAGTATCTGTTTCTTCACTATTGGGGTCCATGCCTGCACTAGCCTTCTATCATTCCCTCCCCTGGCAATGCTTTCTACATAATGAGGGTCTTTTCCATAGTGAGGAAAATGACGCTTTATTTGGTGCTGAATTTTCCACACTGAAAAAAAAGCGTTCCATTGATTTCAATGGGTTCTGCTAGAAAATTCCACTAGTGGGAAAAAAAAGCTAGCGGTACCCATTGAAGTCAATGGGAGGCTTTTTCTTTCAGCGTGGAAAACTCAGTGCCAAATAAAGCGCCATTTTCCTCCGAGTAAATGGACCCTTAGGGTGCACCCACACAGAGGAAAATGGTGAGGAACTTAGTGTGGAATTTCAGCGCTGAAAAAAAAAGCCTCCCATTGACTTCAATGGGTTCCTTTTTCTGCTACTGAAATGTACGGACCTATACTTCTATCTACAAATGCGGATAAAATTGCAGTCGTGTGTATGAGGCTTAACTGGACCATGGCCTCCCTCTATGCTATGTTAACCAAATGCTACTTTGCCATTATAAAGTTGATTTTCTCCTTTCTGGTGAAAGACTGTGCATTATATATCTTCATCTTCTGTTGTGTGCATGTCGCTTTATGGAAAGAATGCATGAAAAACTTTGATCTCCCACCCAAGATAACCGGCATGTGATACGCACTTCATTTCAATCATTACTTGGCAGTCTGATCACATTTGCTCCAAAAATGACAACATGTGAGTAGTTTTAGTCATGGATCATATTGCACCACCATTACAAATAAAGAGCAGAATATATAAGATTGCGATCTTCTCTGGGCACAGGGACTGATAAGTGTTTGCCCTCTGTGCACACCCTGTATACAGTATGCAGTATATTGAGAGGAAAATAAATAATTTGTGAGTAACATATCCCAGTGCTGAACTAATATTGCTCAATATGTAGGTTTATGGGAGGTTACTGTCTTAATAGTTCACATTTATAGAACAGATCAGTCCGTGTCTAATCTTAAATGGGTTTCACCTGCATCCTGAAATGTCAAGTTCTACTGGAATATTATTCTTTCGTAATATTATTCGTTTGATATCCTCTGTAGATATCCACCAAGTACAGTGCACTAAGGGGGGGAAAATGTAGCAGACAGGATCTGCAGCAAGAACCAAGCCATTAAATGTCAACATTGCAGGTGTGTCAGGGAGTTTAGCAAAAGGCTTGAGTCTGCATAGAAGAAGAAGAACTTAGCTTAAGGCTGACTTCACGCAGGGTATTTTGGTCAAGATTTTAAGGCGGAATCGGCCTCAAAATCTTGACCGATAAAAAAACAGCTCCCATTGATATGAATTCAATGCCAGTCAGGTCTTTTTTACGGTAGCCGTTTGTTCCGGCTCCTGGAAAAAAGAAGCGACATGCTCATTCTTCAGGCAGATGCCGCAGCCGGTTCAGCCACGAGATGTCCGTCTGTATCGGCATCCAGTCGCAGCTACCAGTTTTTTGGTCTGGAATATGAAGTGGCCTATATACAGCGCTATATGTGAAGAATGCGGACTCCTCGAATGGAATACTGAACGCAAATGTGAACCAGGCCTAAGTGGTAATACTTTAATTATCCAATGGTAGTACACACTTTATAATTGGATAACATTATGTGATCCCTATATACATGTATTTGGAACACTATTGAATTATTTATAAGGATTTTCTCTTCACGGTGTTAATGGGGATTGACTTGTCATCATTTTAACCGGTTAAGGACCAGGCCCAAAAGTATGTTAAAGACCAGGCCTCTTTTTTCAAAACTGACATGTGTCACTTTAAATGGCAATAACTTTGAGACACTTTAACTTACACAAATGATTTTGAGATTGTTTTTTTCGTAACACATTATACTTCATGTTAGTGGTAAACACTAATCAATATTTTTGCATTTATTTATAAAAAAACTAGGAAATTTGATGGAATTTGAAAAAAAATTGCAATTTTCAAAATGTGAAATTCTCTGCTTTTCAGGCAGATAGTCATACCATCCAAATACATGAATAAATATTATCTCCCATATCTCTGCTTTATATTGGCATCATATTTTGATTGTCTTTTAATTTATTTTGGACGTCACAAGGCTTACAAGTGTAACAGCGATTTTCCAGATTTACAAGAAAATTCTCCAAACCAATTTTTTAGGGACCACTTCAGTTCTGAAAGTAATTATAAAGGCCTGTATAATAGAAACCCCCATAAATTACCCCATTTTCAAAACTGCACCCCTCAAATTATTCAAAACAGCATTTGGGATGTTTGTTAACCCTTTAAGCATTTCATAAGAATAAAAATAATATGGCAGTGAAATTTAGACATTTCATTTTATTTCAATAATACATTCATTTAGACCTAAAATTAACACATTCACAAAGGGTTAAAGGAGAAAATGCATCTGACAGTTTATTGTGCAATTTCTCCCGTGCACAGAAATACCCCACATGTGGGTGTAAACTGATTTTTGTGCACACGGCAGTGCATGGAAGGGAAGGAGCGACACTGGGTGTTTGAACAGCAGATTTTGCTGGAATAATTTTCAGCGCCATGCCTTATTTGCAGAGACCCTAGAGTACCAAAACAATGGAAACCCCCCAAAAGTGACCCCATTTTAGAATCCACACCCCTCACAGAATTCATCAAGTGGTATAGTCAGCATTTAGACTCTACAGTTGTTTCACAGATTTTACTAACATTGGGATGTGCAAATGAAAAATTACTAAAATGTCACTTTATCTCCAAAGTTTTCATTTTCACAAGGAGTTAAAGGAGTAAAAGCCCCCCACAGTTTGTTAAACAATTTCTCCTGAACACGGCAATACCCCATATGTGGCTATAATCTGCTGTATGGGAACATGGCGGGGCTCAGAATGGAAGGAGCGCTATTTTGCTTTTGGATGGCAGATTTTGCTGGAATTATTTTTAGCTGCCATGTCGCATTAGCAGAGCCCCTAGAGTACCAATACAGTGGAAACCCCCTAAAAGTGACCCCATTTGGGAAACTACACCCCCCACAGAACATATTAAAGGGTAGAGTGAGCATTTTGACACTACAGCTGTTTCACAGATTTTATTAACATTGGGCCATGAAAATGAAAAATTACTTTTTTTCCAACAAACTGTCAATTTAGCCCCAAATTTTTAATTTTCACAAGAGGATAAAGGAGAAAAAGCTCCCTAAAGTTCGTTACACAATTTCTCCTGAACACAGAAATGCCCCATATGGGATCATAATATGCTGTATGGGAACATGGCGGGGCTCAGAATGGAAAGATCGCTATTTGGCTTTTGAAGGGCAGATTTTGCTGGAATATTTTTCAGGTCCCATGTCGCATTTGCAGAGCCCCTAAAGTACCAATACAGTGGAAACCTCCTATAAGTGACCCCATTTTGGAAACTACACCCCTCATAGAATTTATCTAGGGGTAGAGTGAGTATTTTGGCCTCACAAGTGTTTCACAGATTTTATTAACAATGGGACGTAAAAATGAAAAATTACTTTTTTTCCCAATAAATCGTCCATTTAGCGCCATAGTTTTAATTTTGCAAATAGTTTAAGAATTAAAAGCCCCCCACAGTTTGTTACACAATTTCTTCTGAAGACGGCAATACCCCATATGTGGCCAAAATCTGCTGTATGGGTACATGGTGGGGCTCAGAATGGAAAGAGCGCTATTTGGATTTTGGAGGGCATATGTTGCTGGAATAGTTTTCAGGGGCCATGTCGCATTTGCAGAGCCCCTAAAGTATCAATACAATGGAAACCCCTCAAAAGTGTCCCCATTTTAGAAACTGCACCTGTCAAGGAATTTATCAAGGGGTATTATCATTTTGAGCCTAAAATGCTTCCCAAAAATTAATGTACAAAATGAAAATTGAAATTTTAAAAAATATGCCATTTCGGTGCCCAATACGTTGCACCCACTTTGTGTTGTCAGAGACCTGCACTCCTAAAACTATTAAGTGGGCCATCCCGGGGGTCAAAAAATTATATATGTGGGTGTAAACTGCTGCTTGGGCACACAGCAGGGCTCAGAAGGGAAGGACCACTGTGCGTTTTAGCTTTTAGGGTACAGATTTAGAGGGACTTTCTGGGCACCATGTTGTTTTTGCAGAGCCCTGGAGGTGTCAGTAAACTGGAATTCACCAAGAAGTGACCCCATTTTGTAGGGGCAATTTTAGGGTCTCTGCAAATGTGACATGGTGTCCAAAAACGAAGAATCTAAATCTGCACTCCAAAAGCACATATTGCTCCTTCACATCTGCACCCTGCTGGGTACCCAAATAGCAGTGTATGCCCACATGTATGACACTGGTGTACCCCTGATAACGTACTTAATACCATATGTGGGTAGAAATGGCTGTTTGGGCACAGCCGGGCACAGAAGGGAAGGAGCGCTATTTTGGTTTTTGGACGTCATGCCACTTTTGCAAAGCCCCTGAATTGCCAATAAAGTGGAATCCGCAGACATGTCACCCTATTTTGGACACTACCCCACTGATGGGATTTATCAAGTGGTGTAGCGAGAATTTTTAACCCTTGAGTGTTGCATTTATTTAGTTTCCAGAAATGAAATCGCAACTGATAGAGAAGTTAAAAATGAAAATTTTACAGATTTGCCATTTCAGTGTGCAACATGTTGTGCCCGACTTATGTCAGCAGAGACACTCCAAAAACTGTTAAACGGGTATCCTGGGCACAACAGCTTTTAGAGCGTTCATCTCGGATACAAGTCGGGCACAAAATATTACGCACTGAAATGACATATTCCTGGAAAAATGGTCATTTTTACCTCTCACAATCAGCTGCGTATTCATTTATGGATAATAAGTTATAGCAACACTTGGGGGTTAAAAATGCTCTCTGTACTCCTGGATAAATCCTTCAGGGGTGTAGTTTCCAAAATAACGTCTCATATCTGGGGATTCCACTTTACTGGCGTTTCAGCTCTGCAAAAGTGTCATAGCATCCAAAAACCAAACCGTCTGTGCTCCAAAAACCAAATGACCCTTCTTCCCTTCTGTGTCCGGCTGTGCCCTAATATCAGTTTATACCCACATATGACATTACGTCCGTTATCCTGGGTACACCAGTGTCATACATGTGGCATAAACTGCAGTTTGGGCGCACAGCAGGGCGCAGAAGGGAAGGAGCGCTATGCGGCTTTTGGAGTACAGATTCAGATGTTTGGTATCTGGGCGCCATGTCATGTTTGTAGAGCCTGTAAGGTACCAGAAAAGTGGATTCCCCAAAGGAGTGACCCCATTTTGAAAACTGCACCCCTCAAAGAATTTATCAGGGGGTGTAGTGAGTATTAGTATCCCGGACGTGACTGCACAGCGGATGGCGAAAAGAGGGAATATATAAGCAGTGCGGAGAACATTGCAAACACCAAATTCCCTACTATGTCCCCGTAGCTCCTATGATTGGGGGAGTCACTCTGGGGGTCACTTTAGGGGTCACTTCTGGTGTCCGTTCCCTCATAAGGTGTAAAATTGGGGTGTCCCCTGATATTCGCTCGCACAGCTTATATATTCCCTTCCTGACGCAGCCAGTTGTGTTCAAATAATTTGGCGATTTTTGCGGACTTTTGTCTTCACATTGTGAGATGCTATATTTTCTTTATTTTTCTGGTGACGCGGCCATATAAGGGCTTGTTGTTTGCGGGATAAGATGCATTTTGTAATGACACCGTTTTTGGGTGTCTACATCTTATTGAATACATTTTATTAACCCTTTTTTGCTGGATTTAGAAAAAAAAATCAATCCTGGCATTGAGTTTTACTTTTTTAATTTTACACCATGCAGCGTACAGTATACCGTATTTTTCGGACTATAAGACGCACTTTTTTTCCCCAAAATTTTTGGGGAAAAGAAGGGTGCGTCTTATAGTCTGAAGGTGGCGCCTGGCATCCGCTGTAATAGAGAGGCGGAAGCCGGTAAGTGATAGACGCCATTACAGGTGCCGGGGCCTGCGACATCGCTGCGCTCCTCTGCCCCGCATGAAGCCAGCAGCGGCAGGGGCTCCTCCGTGCCCCCGCCGCTGGCTTCATGCAGGGGAGAGGATCGTAGCGATGTCTCAGGCCCCGGCGTCTATCCCTCCCCGGCATCCGCCTCTCTAGTACAGCGGATGCCGGGTCAGTATCAGCGGCCCCTTCTCCCCCCGGGGCCGGTCCCCACCTGCCCCGTACCTGTAAAGTTGCAGGCCGGCTCCTGCGCGGCGATATCGCAGGAGCCGACCTGTCCGGGTGAGAGCCGGGAGCCTAATGAAGCTCCCGGGCCTGTCACTGCTATATATTAGTATTGCGGCTGGGTCTATGACCAGCCGTAATACTAATACACAGAATGTCCCATAGACGGCAATACAGTTGTATTGCCGTCTATGGGACTTGCGATCAAGTGACCGCAGGTTCAAGCCCCCGGGGGGGAATAAAATAGTAAAAAAAAAAAAAAAAAAAAAGCTTTAAAAATATGAAATAAATAAAAGTTCTAAATCACCTCCTCTTTTTTTCAATACAAGGTGATCTAAGCAATAGATATTCCCCAAAATGGTATAACTAAAAAGTACATCTGGCCCCGCAAAAAAAACGCTCTATGCATCCCCGTACAGCTGCAGGGTCACCTGTCAATGTGGCCTTGCAGCTGTTGCAAAACTACAACTCCCATATATTAAATACTAGCTGGTACCCGCAACTTCGTCTGCGGTGATTGTAGCAGTGGGTATATACAGGCGTGGGTAAGGTTTTCGTACTGTGTATAAGATATGGGATATGAAATGTAACTTTGTATCTTGTTTTTTCTGTAATTCAGAGAATACGTGAGACTTTTGTCTTGAAGTTAATTTGTATTTGAGCTGCTATACGGTGTTGTGAGAAACTTTACATAGTGACTTTGGGACAGAAGTATTTGAAGTTAACCCTTTCCCGCCGATGGCATTTTTTTGATTTTCGTTTTTCACTCCCCTCCTTCTAAACCCCATAATTTTTTTATTTCTCCGCTACCAGAGTCATATGAGGTCTTAATTTTTCCTGGGACAAATTTTTCTTCATGATGCCACCATTATTTATTCTATATAATGTACTGGGAAGCAGGGAAAAAATTCAGAATGGGGTGGATTTGAAGAAAAAATGCATTTCTGTGACTTTCTTACGGGCTTTGGTTTTACGGCGTTCACTGTGCAACCAAAATGACATGTCCCCTGTATTCTGTGTTTCGTTATGATTCCGGGGATACCAAATTTATATGGTTTTATTTACATTTTGACCCCTTAAAAAAAATCCAAAACTGTGTTAAAAAATTTGTTTTTGAAAAGTCGCCATATTCTGACAGCCGTAACTTTTTTATACGTGCGTGTACGGGGATGTATAGGGCGTCTTTTTTTGCGGGACCGGGTGTACTTTGTAGTTCTACCATTTTCGGGAAATGTTATTGCTTTGATCACTTTTTATTCAAATTTTTATCAGAATCAAAACAGTGAAAAAACGACGGTTTGGCACTTTTGACCATTTTTCCCGCTACGGCGTTTACCGAAGAGGAAAAATATTTGTATAGCTTTGTAGAGCAGGCGATTTCGGACGCGGGGATACCTAACATGTATGTGTTTCACAGTTTTTAACTACTTTTATATGTGTTCTAGGGAAAGGGGGGGTGATTTGAATTTTTAATCCTTTTTGTTTATTTATTTTTATTTTTTTTTACTTTTTTTAAACTTTTTTTTTTGCATTTATTAGACGGCCTAGGGGTATTGACATGGGTGGGCGGTGTCGCGGATTGTCAGAGCGGTGGGAGTCGGCAAACATGGCTGCTCCAGAGGGTTAAAGAGAGCCTCCTGGAGTATCGTTAAGAGGAGGGGCAAAGTGGTAAAGTATATGTATATGAGATTGTGTGGAGTTAGGGGCGAGACTGTAGAGGGCAATATGAATTTTGTGGCTTGCTGTGGTCCAAAGTGTGTGAGATTGCAGAGATGGTGGTGTGAGTTTGGGTTTTGTGGGGGTCCTGGCACAAACGTATGTGCGCTATTGTGACGAAAAGTAGCCTATTGCGCAATCGGGTGTATTAACTATGTTTGTGGAAACTTTCAGCCAAATCGGTCGAGCGGGTTTTGCGTGATTGACTAACAAACATCCAAACACACAAACTCACAAACTTTCACATTTATAATATTAATAGGATTTTACCAGTTTTTGCTTCAAAATTTTTTTTCCCTATTTTCCTCCTCTAAAACCTAGGTGCGTCTTATAGTCCAGTGCGTCTTATAGTCCGAAAAATACGGTAAGTAACATGTTCCCTTTATTCTGCGGGTCGGTACGGTTACGGAGATACCTCATTTATATTATTTTTTTATGTGTTACTAGTTCTGCAGAGGAAAAACACATTTGGGGACATAAATCAATGTTTTTTGCATCGCATCTTCTAAGAGGCGTAACATTTTTATTTTTCGGTTGACAGTGTTGGTTGAGGGCTTATTTTTTGCGGGACAACCTGCGCTTTTTATTGGTACTGTTGTCGGATGCATATGACTTTTTGATCACTTTTTATAGCATATTTTGTATGGTGAGATGGCGAAAAATCATTACTTCCGGCGAGTTTTTTCCGTTTTTTTTTTTCTGGCGTTCGCCGTGTACATTAAATATTATTTCAGTTTTATTGTACAGATTGTTACGGACGCGACAATACCAAATATGCATTGTTTTTATTACTTTTTAGTTCTTTTTTTATATAATTCATTTTCTATAGAGAAAAAGGGATTTTTGGGCTTTATAACTTTATTAATTTTTTTCATACACTTCATTTTATTTTTTTTTTTCATTTTTTTTTTACTTTTTCATGTGTCCATTTAGGACACTTCAATCAGCAATACTTTGCTGATATAGAATGCCATGTGAGACACAGCCTGCACGTTTCCCACATGGCATTCCGTAGCAGGATGTCAGGCTGTGTAGCCGCACAGCCTGACATCAGAAGGTCCTGGCAGGATCACCAGGTATGTGGGGGCTCCGGGCAGTCTGGGGTCACTGGCCAGACCCCAGACTACCTTTTACTGCTATCGGCACCCTCCGATCTCGCCGCGGGGGGGTGCCGATCAGCTTCAATTGTCGGCGGATGCCTTTCGATCGCGCCGAGATGTTTCACGGCGCGATCGAAAGGGTTAAAACCTTCAGTTCCGACTGGACGTTATTGAGGAAGGGGTTAGGTGTTAGTAACACCTAACCCCCGTCCTCCCCGCACCCCTCCCCCCGCGAAATAGGTACCTAAAGACAGGACGTATTTTGACAATAGTCCGGTCTTTAGGTACCTGGACCGCAGGCCGTAAATTTACGTACGGCGGTCCTTAACCGATTAAGCTTTTATTTTTGCCAAATTTTGCAAGTATGAATTTTTTAATGTTTATATCCTTCCTTAATATTGTAAATGCGGCAGCTTGGGGGCTGGTTGTCAGGCAAGTAAAAACACATGGAGCATGGTCTTCAACTTCAAACTGGAGCTTGTTTTATTAGGTGCAGATCACAACAGTTCAACACAAATAGCTTTCCTCAGCATAAAGCAACATAAAGCAAACGGCTTACTTTAGCCACAAGGTAGTAAAGTCCATACACTCAGCAGACTGGCTCTTGTAGTTCTCCACACAACAGAGTCTTTGGGTCCTCAGCTTCTCAATAGCAGCAGAACCAGGGAAGTGAGACACACCCAACTGTTTGGACAGGGTTTAAGGCTCCTACTGCTGCTGTTATAAAACCCCGGGATAGAGCTTTGGGCCCGGGTCTACAATTAAGCCCCAAAACCTGGACATGGATTCGTCCATCACCAAGTGTAGAGGAGCCATCTCAATGGGATATATTTTCCCTCCACAACCATTCCCACTGCCTGCCTACAATATATTTTTCTCTCTGTGTTTACCAGTCTGGAATCTGCAGTTTCAAAATTATTTATTCAATGTCAACAATAGGAAACATTTGTAATATGCAAAAATACAGCAGTGGACAAATAACCAGTAAATCATATACAGTCAAACACATATGAGGCAGAAGCAAACAAAGGATGTCGTTGTATGCTAGTAAGGAAGATACATGCAAAAGATATATATGTCATATGTCCATAGGACATTCTCCCAGAAGCTTTGTGGCTTGTCAATATGTACTTTGGAAAATTACTTTTGTCACATTTAAGTTATTTCTGTGACCATTGTGGGTTTTTCATCCATTAAACAAGGGGTACCAACAATTTTGTCCGTGTGTGTACAACATTCATCAGTAACAGATTTAAAGGGCCTCTATCAGCAAAATCATGCTGATAGAGTCCCACATATGCGTGAATAGCCTTTAAAAAGGCTATTCAGGCATCGGTTAAGTTATATTAAACTACCCCTCCGTTTTAAAATAAAACCCTAAAAAAGAATATGATCAACTTACCGAACGTGCACGGGGGAGGGCGGGAATTCAGGGTCCGACGTCATCTTCATGACGTCATCTTCATGACGTCATCTTCATGATTTTGCTGATAGAGCCCCTTTAAATCTGTTACTGATTAATGTTGTACACACACGGACAAAATTGTTGGTACCCCTCGTTTAAAGAAAGAAAAACCCACAATGGTCACAGAAATAACTTGAATCTGACAAAAGTCCTATGGACATATGACATATATATCTTTTGCATGTATCTTCCTTACTAGCATACAACGATATCCTTTGTTTGCTTCTGCCTCATATGTGGGGCTCTATCAGCATAATTTTGCTGATAGAGCTCCTTTAACTATAGCATAAAAAGCATTTGCATTGTACAAACTGAAATGGGGAGTATAAAAGCTGCAAAAACTTTGGCCATAATGGGGTCAAAGCTTGGATCTTCACATCTTTGGGTTATAATTGAGGGTAGTATGAGAAGCCTGGGATATTTGATCTATTTATCCAGGACGACCTCACCTTATCACAGACTTGAATCTCTAAAGATGATATTCTCAGTTTAGAAATGAAAAAATAAAGAGACTGAACAGAATTATACAGAAACTCCAACTTCTCATTAGGGAAAAGTCTTAGGCTTGGTGCCTGCTTCTCTGATTTATATAGTTTCAGTGATGAATATGATGCCATTTTGCCACAGTTGCCACCTGATACTTCATTGGGATTATCACTTTAAATTTTATCTTTAAGATTGAGGAAGATTGTTTCGAAATTTCTCAGTCTTTCTTCTGTTCCTTGCAGCAATACTTTCCCATTGTGATAGACATGGATTATTAAGCATTTTGGTTCCTGCTGATTCCCAACTATCAGTTTCATTGCAACCTTCTTTTCGTCACGAGTATGTACTTCATAGTGGTCACAAAACATCTTAATCCATTTGTCTCCTTGATGTGAAAAAAATAACAGGTTTGTCATTCTTCCTTTTTTATTTGAATCGGCAAACAAAGTCTCTGGATGCTTTTCTATGGTCTCATGTTTGAATGCAAGTTTCTCATCGCTGTCCATGTTCTCTGGATATACTATTTTATAGATATTCGATCCAGGCTCTATCAGAGATATGTGACTAGGCAGGCTGTTTGGGTCTTTAACTTGACAGCTTGCCATTGTGTTGTTGACAGACAAGAGTTCTCTTCCTCTGTATTAAGTATATTCCTTGCTTGTTGATTGATGTGAAATCAATGTAAAGTTTTGCACCATCTTCAATGTCTTTTGAATTGATTATCTATTGCAATGAATTCCCTTATAAAACCAAAGGAGATTATTCCAAAGCTATTCTTCTTTTTGCTAATCCAAATGAATAATGTAAAGAGTCAAAGTACTGTGTAGATATGTTGCTATGATGCCGTCGCTATGACATAGTAACTGTGTACTTTATCTGTGTACTTTTTGAGTATTGCTTCACTGTCATTGTTTGTCTATTCTGCTCTGCCAGTGCTCCTTTTACAAAATGTGTCATATTTCAGTATTTTTGAATCATACAGTTGGGATATTAATAATATTGCTTGGAATAGTGGATGTGGATCCACTGTGTCACTAACATTGGTTAGATTTTGGGCTATTCCTGAGTGCGTGGTCCTTGCTGCAGGGGACCACCCAGTTACTACCTCTACAAGTACTAGTGTTAGTGACAGCTGTACCAGACTGGTCAAGACATGCACTGATGGGACCAGCAGAGATACAGTCAATGAATAAGCCAAGGTCAGGGCAGTCAGAGTTTGTGCATTACAGTAATCTAGGCAGAGGTCAGGGCAGGTAGCACAGAATATGTACTTCAATCCAGTAGAGATTGGATTGGATTGGCACAGGATTGGAATCAGATAACAGGCAGAGGGCAAGCGGCAAAACATAAAAAGACATCTTGAAGTTCCAGAATCTGTCTGCCTTGCGTCATTTAGAAAAGTAGTATATTTTATGTGGCAGAAGGACCCTTGGGCCTCCTCAGGGTCTAGGACCTGGTAGTGACTGCTACCGCTGTACTTCTTATAGCTATACTGTTGTGATCAGGTGCATATTGTCAGGTACTAGCAAGTTAGGATCCTAAATTGCTCAGGCATCTTCCCTATGGTGGAAGGTACCTTTCAGAAATGATAAAAATAAAGTACCCCCTCTTTGAATTGTGTGGTTTTACGTATCAGTACATAATAAAACAAAACATTGGGTCCCTAGAAGGAAATAAAATTAGGTAACTACAGTCTCAGATGTCAATAACAACACATGATACATTGCACAGTGTTCTTTATTAACTTCACAAAAACTACAGCAAAATGCAGAAGCAACATGTGAAAAGTGAACGCACAGGCTGGGATTACACATGCAGTTTTTAATTGCAGTTATGACACTTCTACTATGTCACTATGTTAGGAATCTCAGTGTCTGTGGTCCTGTTTCTCAGCTTGGCCGGCCATCTGCTGCTTTTTTTTTTTTTTATTAGGGAGCCTTCTCACGGAGTTTACAGTCCGCTCATTCTGATTCTGAACGTAAACTCGTTCAGAGTGAGCAGCGTAAAAAGCAGATCTCATTGACTTGAATGGGTGCCAGCATATGCGCGTATCACATTGAAAGCAATAGGTAAAAAAGACTCCCATTGATTTAAATGGGGAGAGTGCATATGCCGACACCCATTCAAGTCAATGGGATCTGTTTTTTTATGCCACTCACTCTGAACGAGTTTACGTTCAGAATGAGCTGAGCATAAACTCCGCGTGAAGGCTCCCTTAGGTGGTTATCTGTTGAATTATGGACACTATTTACTTACCAATCCCTGATCCTGCCCAACATTGCATCCATTTCCCATACAGACCTTCAGGGGGCTCAATTGCGAACCTTGCGAATGCTAGATTCGTCCAGCAGTTTAGTTTGGACCGAACATGTCTGAAACTGAACTGCTATTCCCAGATTATAATGATTGGAGTCCCGGATAAGTTGAGTAAACAGTGTTACTCAACGCTCCTGGGCTCAAGCACTGATTTTCAGACCTCTTTTCAGACCTCTTGAATGATGATGCATAATGAAGCTGGCGTAACCCATGTGACCCTTGAGAGGTTTCAGTGGGTCTGACATCACTCACGAGACAGCCAGACCCTAGGAGAGAAGAGTAACTGATAAGTGCATGTCTCACCTCCGGGTCCCTTATCTGAGACCCCAGTTTACTAGTTTATGACTGTTGCGTCTCCATAGCATTCAATGGAGAGTCAGTTGGACTTGAGGATCGCCATCTTCATTAAAGTCTCAAGGGATTACAGAATGAGTTATTTAAGTTGCACCTATCAGCCTATATGACATATGTGGTTAAAATGAGAATACCCCTTTAACCCTTCCTGCTCTGCACTGCACTAATAAGTCGCGCTGAGCATATAAAATACAGATTAATAAATAACCAAACAAATAAAAAATAAAATAAAAAAACATAATGTAAACAAAATAAACAAACAAACAAACATATTAGGTATCCCCACTTGCATTTAAAGGGATTCTACCATTAAAACCTTTTTTTTGTGGATAAGACATCGGAATAGCCTTTAGAAAGGCTATTTGTCTCTTACCTTTAGATGTGGTCTCCACTCGCCATTCCTTAGAAATACCAGTTTTTACCGGTATGCAAATGAGTTCTCTCGCAGCGATGGGGGTGGGCCCCAGCACTCAAATAGCGATGGGGGCGTCCCCACCGCTGCCGGAGAAGTGTCTCCAGCTCCGACTCCTTCTTCGTCCGCAGCGTCATCTTCAATGTCTTCTTCCGGCGCAGGCTCGTAACTTCTAGGCCTGGGGTCTTGGGCAGAGCAGACTGCGCAGGCGCACAGGCCACGGGAAAATGGCCGCTAACAATACTGCGCAAGTGGCCATTTTCCCGTGGCCTGTGTGCCTGCGCAGTCTGCTCTGCCCAAGACCCCAGGCCTAGAAGTTACGAGCCTGCACCGGAAGAAATGACTCAGTCTGACGCATCATGATTGCACTGTTTGTACCATTGCGTTTTGTTAAGAGGATGTGATCAATAAAGAAGAAGATTTTCCAATATATCCACCGTGGCCTTTGCTGGATTTGCTTTTATTGGTGATTTTTCATGGGATTTGGTGTACCCAATTTACTCCGCACAGTTTACATATTTACTTCTGGGTTACTAATGCTCACTACATAACTTGATAAATTCTTTGTGGGGTGCGGTTTTCAAAATGGGATCACTTTCTAGAGGTTTCCACAGTGATGGGGCCATTATATTGTGTGGGAGCAGTGATGGGGTAACATCCTGTGTGGAAGGGGGATGTTAAAATGTGTGGGGCATGATAAAGGGGTTGTGCAGGGTTAATCTTTTTTTATGGCCTATACTCAGAATAAGCCATAAATACTAGAGATGAGCTAACACCATTCGATCGAATAGGTATTCAATCGAATATCAGGCCGTACGAGGTATTCGTTCCCAAACGAATACCACGCGGCATACGCAGTAAAAATTCGTATCCCCTCCCACCTTCCCTCGCGGGTTTTTTGCACCAATAACTGCGCAGGGGAGGTGGGACAGGTACTATGACAACAGAGGCATTGAAAAAAATTGAAAAAAAAACATTGGCTGACGAAAACATGTGACCTCCCATTTATAAGAATAGTCATCGCCATATTCGCCAGATTTGCGGTCAGAGATAGGTAGAGAAACATATCTGCTGAGGGCTAGATAGCCATTAGCTTCAGATAGGCAGGCAAGAACTAATGAAGAAAACCAACAGCTCTTCTCAGAGATATATACTGCAGGAAGAGGAGTCCAGCTTTCGACGGATGGTGGAAAACAGGGACACAGAACAGTTACTTGTTGCTATATACGTGCAAACAAGCTTTTGTTAGGCGTGTCCCCCCCCACAAAAATAGCAGGAATCCACAGCAGTTACTTCTTGCTATATACGTGCAAACCAGCTTTTATTAGGGGAGTCCCCCCCAAAAAATAGCAGGAATCCACAGCAGTTACTTCTTGCTATATACGTTCCAACCAGCTTTTCTCAGGGGTGTCCCCCCCAAAAAAAAAAAAAATAGTAGGAATCCACAGCATTTACTTCTTGCTATATACAGTCCTATTAAAAAGTTTGGGCACCCCTATTAATCTTAATCATTTTTAGTTCTAAATATTTTGGTGTTTGCAACAGCCATTTCAGTTTGATATATCTAATAACTGATGGACACAGTAATATTTCAGGATTGAAATGAGGTTTATTGTACTAACAGAAAATGCGCAATATGCATTAAACCAAAATTTGACCGGTGCAAAAATATGGGCACCTCAACAGAAAAGTGACATTAATATTTAGTACATCCTCCTTTTGCAAAGATAACAGCCTCTAGTCGCTTCCTGTAGCTTTTAATCAGTTCCTGGATCCTGGATGAAGGTATTTTGGACCATTTCTTTCTACAAAACAATTCAAGTTCAGTTAAGTTTGATGGTCGCCGAACATGGACAGCCCGCTCTCAAATGATCTGAAAACAAAGATTGTTCAACATAGTTGTTCAGGGGAAGGATACAAAACGTTGTCTCAGAGATTTAACCTGTCAGTTTCCACTGTGAGGAACATAGTAAGGAAATGGAAGACCACAGGGACAGTTCTTGTTAAGCCCAGAAGTGGCAGGCCAAGAAAAATATCAGAAAGGCAGAGAAGAAGAATGGTGAGAACAGTCAAGGACAATCCACAGACCACCTCCAAAGAGCTGCAGCATCATCTTGCTGCAGATGGTGTCACTGTGCATCGGTCAACTATACAGCGCACTTTGCACAAATAGAAGCTGTATGGGAGAGTGATGAGAAAGAAGCCGTTTCTGCACGTACGCCACAAATAGAGTTGCCTGAGGTATGAAAAAGCACATTTGGACAAGGCAGCTTCATTTTGGAAACAAAAATTGAGTTGTTTGGTTATAAAAAAAGGCGTTATGCATGGCGTCCAAAAAGAAACAGCATTCCAAGAAAAACACATGCTACCCACTGTAAAATTTGGTGGAGGTTCCATCATGCTTTGGGGCTGTGTGGCCAATGCCGGCATCGGGAATCTTGTTAAAGTTGAGGGTCGCATGGATTCCACTCAGTATCAGCAGATTCTTGAGAATAATGTTCAAGAATCAGTGACGAAGTTGAAGTTACGCCGGGGATGGATATTTCAGCAAGACAATGATCCAAAACACCGCTCCAAATCCTCAGGCATTCATGCAGAGGAACAATTACAATGTTCTGGAATGGCCATCCCAGTCCCCAGACCTGAATATCATTGAACATCTGTGGGATGATTTGAAGCGGGCTGTCCATGCTCGGCGACCATCTAACTTAACTGAACTTGAATTGTTTGTCCAAAATACCTTTATCCAGGAACTGATTAAAAGCTACAGGAAGCGACTAGAGGCTGTTATCTTTGCAAAAGGAGGATGTACTAAATATTAATGTCACTTTTCTGTTGAGGTGCCCATACTTTTGCACCGGTCAAATTTTGGTTTAATGCATATTGCGCATTTTCTGTTAGTACAATAAACCTCATTTCAATCCTGAAATATTACTGTGTCCATCAGTTATTAGATATATCAAACTGAAATGGCTGTTGCAAATACCAAAATATTTAGAACTAAAAATGATTAAGATTAATAGGGGTGCCCAAACTTTTTCATAGGACTGTACGTGCAAACCAGCTTTTGTTAGGGATGTCCCCCCACAAAATAGCAGGAATCCACAGCAGTTACTTCTTACTATATACGTGAAAATTAGCTTGCTAGGGGTGTCCCCCCCAAAAAAAGCAGGAATCCACAGCAGTTACTTCTTGTTATATACCTTCCAACCAGCTTTAATTAGGGATGTCCCCCCCAAAAAAAAAATAGCAGGAATCCACAGCAGTTACTTCTTGCTATATACGTGAAAAACAGCTTTTGTTAGG
Source organism: Leptodactylus fuscus (assembly GCF_031893055.1). NCBI lineage: Eukaryota > Metazoa > Chordata > Amphibia > Anura > Leptodactylidae > Leptodactylus > Leptodactylus fuscus. The sequence goes on along the minus strand of NC_134274.1, from coordinate 55,650,976 downwards.
GGTGTCCCCCCACAAAATAGCAAGAATCCACAGCAGTTACTTCTTGCTATATACGTGAAAAACAGCTTTTATTAGGGGTTTCCCCCCCAAAAAAATAGCAGGAATCCACAGCAGTTACTTCTTGCTATATACGTGCAAACCAGCTTTTGTTAGGCGTGTCCCCCCACAAAATAGCAGGAATCCACAGCAGTTACTTCTTGCTATATACATTCCAACCAGCTTTTCTCAGGGGTGTCCCCCCACCAAAAAATAGCAGGAATCCACAGCAGTTACTTCTTGCTATATACGTTCCAACCAGCTTTTCTCAGGGGTGTCCCCCCCCCCAAAAAAAAAAAATAGCAGGAATCCACAGCAGTTACTTCTTGCTATATACATTTCAACCAGCTTTTATCAGGGGTGTCCCCCCAAAAAAGTAGCAGGAATCCACATCAGTTACTTCTTGCTATATACGTGAAAAACAGCTTTTATTAGGGGTGTATAGACCATAAAAAGGGCATTATTATACTGTACATCAAAAAATGCGTAAAGGCTAGCACAAGAGGACGGGGGCGTGGAAATTCAGATGTGGAGCAAGGTTGCGCTCAACAACCAACAGCGTCTACTGTGCCTACTGCTCTGCGGCAGCAATCATTGCACTTCCCCACAGTCTCCGGCTTGATGGCCACATTAAGTAGGGTGCAGGGTACAACCCTAACCAGGCCGAGCACCAGGAAGAGGTGTTACAATGGATGGCGTACAATGCTTCCAGCACATTCTCCACCAGCCAGTCAGCCTCTACCTCAACTCCTTCTCCTACCCAACAGTCTGGTCCTCCTTCCTCACACCCTGCCCAATCTTCCCAGCAAACTAATCCCACCTTTCCCACCTCCCAGGAGCTGTTTTTGGGTCCATTCACTGTCCCTCTCTCTGTCCCGAATTACCAGAGGTAACAGATGAGTTGCTGTGTCCTGATGCACAAACACTGGAGCATCCGTTATCTCCTGTTGTTGTTGTTGAACATCAGGGCAGCCTGTTGCCATCGTTGGTGTGCAAGAGGAGGAGGAATTGGAAGAGGAGGTGGTGGACGACGAGGACACTGACCCTACCTGGACAGGGGGTATGTCAAGCGGGGAGAGCAGTGTAGATGTGGAGGGAAGTGCAGCACCAAAGAGGGTGGCTAGAGGCAGAGGACAGCTGCTTCACCGAAGCCAGGCCACAGCCAGTAGGGCCGAAAATGTTCCCTCTTGTAGCCAGCCTAGAAAAACTCCCACATGGAGGCCACTGTCTTCGGTGGTGTGGAATTTTTTTTACATATGTGCGGCGGACAAATATACTGTGGTTTGCACACTCTGCAACTCCAAACTGAGTAGGGGCTCTGAAAAGAGCAACCTTACAACCACTGGCATGCGCCATCATTTGGAAGGCAAGCACTGGGCTCAGTGGCAGAGAGCAAACGCAGGACATTCGTCGCCCGGCGTTGCCACCACTGCCTCTCCCACTGTTGCCAGTGCTGGCGCTGCAGTCCAGACCAGCAGCCAGGAAACCTCCACCACTTTGGAGACTTCTCCCTCATCCTCCCCTTTTCCTGCCTCTGCTCCTTCTCCTGCCTTAGCTCCTTCGCAGTGGCGGATCCAGGGTTTGTGGGGCCCTGGGCAATTGACTTTGGCGGGGCCCTACTTACTGGGGGTCTCGCACTTCTAACCTGTACTTCCCAACTGTTGAAGACTAGAAAGAGGGAACAAAACGTGCGGCGCGCGCAGCAGATTAGGCCGCAGCAAATTAGGCCCCGCCCACTTTTATGTTGACTCCACCCATTCTCATTCAATTTTCATGTGATTCCACACAGTATAATCCTCCTACAGTCACCCATAAATTATATCTCCCCCCCATTTTCATATACACCCTTCATCTACCCTTAGTTTCATGTCCCCCCCATCTATCTATGTCATGCCATTCTCCCCCCTCCATCTGCCCCAGTGTCATGCCATTCTCCCCCCTCCATCTGCCCCAGTGTCATGCTGTTCTCCCCCCCTCTATCTGCCCCAGTGTCATGCCATTCTCCCCCCTCCATCTGCCCCAGTGTCATGTCATTCTCCCCCCTCCATCTGCCCCAGTGTCATGCTGTTCTTCCCCCCTTCATCTGCCCCAGTGCCATGCCATTCTCCCCCCTCTATCTGCCCTAGTGTCATTCTGTTCTTCCCCCCTTCATCTGCCCCAGTGTCATGCCATTCTCCCCCCTCCATCTGCCCCAGTGTCATGCTGTTCTCTCCCCCTCTATCTGCCCCAGTGTCATGCCATTCTCCCCCCTCCATCTGCCCCAGTGTCATGCCATTCTCCCCCCTCCATCTGCCCCAGTGTCATGCCATTCTCCCCCCTCCATCTGCCCCAGTGTCATGCTGTTCTTCCCCCCTTCATCTGCCCCAGTGTCATGCTGTTCTCTCCCCCTCTATCTGCCCCAGTGTCATGCCATTCTCCCCCCTCCATCTGCCCCAGTGTCATGCCATTCTCCCCCCTCCATCTGCCCCAGTGTCATGCTGTTCTTCCCCCTTCATCTGCCCCAGTGCCATGCCATTCTCCCCCCTTCATCTGCCCTAGTGTCATGCTGTTCTTCCCCCCTTCATCTGCCCCAGTGTCATGCCATTCTCCCCCCTCCATCTGCCCCAGTGTCATGCTGTTCTCTCCCCCTCTTCATCTGCCCCAGTGTCATGCCGTTCTCCCCCTTCATCTGCCCCAGTGTCATGCCGTTCTCCCCCTCCATCTGCCCCAGTGTCATGCCGTTCTCCCCCTCCATCTGCCCCAGTGTCATGCCGTTCTCACACACACACACACACACACACACACACACACTCACCATTCCTCGTTCCCTCGCAGCTCTCTCCCTCATACACATATTGTAGCCGCGATGTGATGACGTCATCACATCGCGGCTACAAATGCCGGAGCTCAGCGTTAAAGCAGGAGCTGAGCTGTGACAGCTCCGGCTTTAAACGCCTATGCATTCAGCGCATCAGCGTCCTACCTCCGATGAGCTGAAATACATAGGCGTTTAAAGCAGGAGCTGTGAGCTCAGCTCCTGCTTTAACGCTGAGCTCAGTTGGAGTCGGGACATGCCGACCGGGACCATTTTGTTAGGTCCCGGCCGTGCCGTGGGGCCCTGCTAAGCGCGGGGCCCCGGGCGGTTGCCCGGCTCGCCTGGCCCTGGATCCGCCCCTGCTCCTTCTCCTGTACCATCATGCGCCTCTTCACAGCAGCCCACCATCTCCCAGACTTTTGAGCGCAGGCAAAAATACAGCGCTACCCACCCCCATGCACAAGCCTTAATTGCGCACATCTCCAAACTCCTGGCCCAGGAGATGTTGCCGTTCCGGCTTGTGGAAACTCAGGACTTCCATGACCTGATGGCAAGTGCCGCATCTCGCTATGCCGTCCCTAGCCGTCACTACTTCTCCCGCTGTGCCGTCCCCACCTTGAACCAGAACGTGTCACGCAACATCAGGCGGGCCCTAAGTTCCGCGATTTGCACAAAGGTCCAATTGACCACCAACACGTGGACAAGTGCATGCGGACAGGGACGCTACATTTCACTGACGGCACACTGGGTGAATGTAGTTGAGGCTGGGACCGGGTCACAATCTGGGGCGGTCTACCTCATTTCCCCACCCAACATCCCTGGCAGGGGCTCTGAACCACCACCCTCCTCCTCCTCCGCCATCACATCGACCCCAGCTACCTGCTGGAAACGCTGAAGCACTGGCGTGGGGAGACTTCAGCAGGCCGTGCTGACGCTCATCAACTTGGGGGACAGACAGCACACTGCCTCCGAGGTGAGACGGCAACATGGTTTTCGCCGCTGCACCTGGGCCCAGGCATGGTCGTGTGTGAAAACGGCCGCAACCTGGTAGTGGCTCTGGAGCTTGCCAACCTCCAACACGTTCCATGCCTGGCCCACGTGTTCAATTTAGTGGTGCAATGGTTTTTAAAAATGTAACCAAATGTACCCGAGCTACTGGTGAAAGTGCGGCGCTTGTGCGCCCACTTTCGCAAGTCTACAGTAGCCGCTGCTAGTCTCCGAAGCCTCCAGCAACGCCAGCATCTTCCAGAACACCAACTGATGTGCGATGTCCCCACACTCTGGAACTCGACATACCACATGTTGAGTAGAGTGTGTGAGCAGCAGAGACTCTTGATGGAGTACCATCTACAAAACCCAAGGGTTCCTCAGAGTCAGCTCCCACAGTTTCTGCACCATGAGTGGCCATGGATGGCAGACTTATTATTATTATTATTATTATTGTTTATTTATATAGCACCATTAATTCCATGGTGCTTTACATTTGGGGACTTATGAGAGATCTTGCGTGTCTTTGAGGAGTCAACCATGAGGGTCAGCTGTGACGACGCACTTGTGAGTATCACAATCCCGCTACTGTGTGTGATGCGAGAATCCCTCATCGCCATCAGGGATAACGCATTGAACGCTGAAGAGTCGGGCATAGGAGCACAACCATCCCAGCAGGATAGTCAGGGCACACTTCTGTCAGCTTCACAGTGTATAATGAGGGAGAAAGAGGAGGATGACGAAGTGGCAGATCTCATTGTCACACAGGAGGCTAGCGGGGAAGTTCAGTGCGTCCCATTGCTGCAGCGGATGGGGCGAAATGGAGGAGGAGGAGGAAGAGGAGGAGGAAATGGAGAGTGACCATTCCGCTGGGGGCAGCCAAGTCATGCCAAGTAACGTCAGCTCACCATCAGAGCTGTTCCGGCAACTGCAGTTATCACTGCATTTATTATTTTGTCTCTCCGAATTTTTGCCACATAAGAAATGATCAAACATTAGAAATAGTCAGTGTCTAGCTCCTGATCAACCTGTCAATTCAGGGGAAACACGTTGAATTCATTTAATTTAGTGGCAGTGGGACACTTGATTTTTGACTATTCAGCTTAGAGTGAGACGTTGTTGTGGATACCAGTGAAATTTTATTTAACATATGGTGGTATCCCAATCTCATATGCATCCGATAAACGTGATATTGGGACACATGCACTAATCCCAAATCATCGGTGTATAGTCAATGTTATTGGGGGAGTCGGATACATTATAACTAAGGGTTTACCTGGAGGAGAGGACATCATCTCTATACTCTCTCTGGGGAATACTTATCTTAGTGACGGCACCTACCTATTTTTAGTCGATAGTTTGGATGTCTTTACAATACTACCTCCGAGTTGGAGGATTTTAACTAAATTATTAAAAGTTACGTTTCATACATACTTTATTATTTGACTGGTAGGATACCGTATTCTATAGGATTAACATTTTCCAGAAGAGTGAACCATCACAGCAGACTGCTTCCAGTCTTCCCCACACGCTCCGATGTGAGAGACGGCTCACTGTGAAGAGGAGGGGGAGGGAGGAAGTCCGGGCAGCACAGCAGGTCCTGCAGCAGGTCAGTGAGAGGATTACGAGCAGCCATTATAGCTGATGATGAAGCTGCACACGTGTCCTCTGATATATACTTTCCCTATATATCGGGAGGACACTGTGCAGCTTCAGCATCAGCTAATGGGGGCCCGTGTGTGTTGAGGCAAATGCAGATGCATTGGTCAGGTGCTCGATTGGGGGCCCCTGACCAATGTATCTGCATTAGTACAATGAGGACTTAACAGTTGGGGCTCGGGGCCCACCGGGGGATTCACCCGGTGGGCCAGTCCGACCCTGGACACACTGAGCTAAGTGTATCCTCTGACCTGTGGCATAGAGAGGTGCATCAAAAGTACACAGTGCGGCACCTCCCTAATATTTCTGGTGCGTTCAATATTTTACTTTCTTGGGGAATGGTTTATGTCACTTTACAGATTGGTTTAGTTTCTGTTCAAGTTCTTGATGCAATTTATACACCTTACAATATATATTTCTTGTCAGTAGAGTCCACCTGTCAGGAATAAGTATAGCTTGGTTACACCTCATGTCAGTGAAGGGATAGACAGAATAACCATATTTTGGTGATTACTGTAGCATTCCTGAGTGTAATTCTTTTGTTCCGTGGCAAATGACTCCTTTGCGTGATACGTTAAATATAGCAGATATCCCGTCACAAGCCAAAACTAAACCCTAAACATAGCTGACGTTTCTTCTGTTTCTAAGGTACTTGTCATCGCTGTCTAAGTCTACACAATGCATCACAGTTGCTGCATTCAGGATGGACATATAAACGTATCCCTACAAGATGGCTGGTCAAGGAAATATAGTTTACTATGACTATAATATTGTTTGTCTGTTTCGTTAATTGGTGACAAAACTTTTACATGGTGACATATAAAGGAAAGATGTTCACAATGTTGGTTGCTGGCCAATTCCATATCTGTTGCCTTTACTCCTTTATTTTATGTAGATTGTGAGCCCCTTATAGGGATCACAAACTACATTTTTTTTCAACCTGTCAGTAAGTCTTTGTAGAATGGGAGAAAATCCACGCAAACACAGGGAGAACATACAAACTCCTTGCAGATATTGTTCCTGGCAGGATTCAAACCCAGGACTCCAGCGCTGCAAGGCTGCAGTGCTAACCACTGAGCCACCGTGTTGCCCCTTGTTGCCTTTACTTCTGTTACTGCCAATGGAAGAGTGATATTGTGCGGGGCCACTGGAGAGTATTATATTCTGTGGGGCCACTGGTGAGCATTATAAGTGTGGTTACCTCTAAAAAATATAAGTAGCTTTATACTGTGTAGGACCCTGGGGAGCATTATACTGTATGGGGACACTATGCCTACTGACAGTGCAGACCGATACATCTCTATTATTTTGTAGAGTTGCTCGAAAGTAAAGTACTGAAATGGTTGCTAATCCTTATTGGGTTAAAGTAGTGAGGTGGTTATGGTGTACACAGTTACTGGTGGTATATGGCAGTGAACAGGTAATATTAGCATCCATGGATCATTTTACAGCCAACCAGTCCTCTTTATAACTGGGCATAATCACTAAGTGAAGGCAGTTAGTGTGCACTGGCACAGTGACCAATTCACTGCCCTAGCCAGTAAAGATGCCTCCATTTATGCTGTGAGTGCCCCAGGCTACCAGCGATGGCTCTATCAAAGGCTTACTATCTACCCCTGAATATTAGCCCCTTGCCACTGGTGACATTTTTCAATTTTTCGTTTTTGACTCCCCGCCTTCCAAACCCCATAACTTTATTTTTCCATTCTCAGAGCCATATAAGGGTTTAATGTTTGCAGGACAAATTGTTCTTCATAGTGATACCATTTAATATTACGTACAATGTACTGTGAAGCTGGAAAAAAATTCAGAATTGTTGAAAGTGCATTTTTGAGACTTTCTTGCAGGCTTAATTTTTACGGCGTTCATTGTGCAGCCAAAATGACATGTCATCTGTATTCTATGTTTAGGTACAATCCCAAGGATACCAAATTTATATAGTTTTATAATTATACAGTTTTATTTATATTTTAACCCCTTAACAAAATCTAAAATTTTTCAAAAATTTTTTTCCCTAAAGATGCCAAGCCACCAGTAACTTTTTAAAAAAATATTTTTGTGTTCGGGGATGAATAGGGCATCTTTTTAGGTGTACTTTTTAGTTAGACCATTTTGAGGAATGTCTATTGCTTTCAACACTTTTTATTAAAAATTTTAACAGAGACAAAACGGAAAAAAAGGTGGTTCGGCACTTTTTTTTTTTTTTCAAAAGGTCTTTGAGCAACTGCAGAAATGAGGTGTTTAGCGTTGTGTGTATATATATGTGTGTATGTTAGAGAGGGCCAACCTCTCATGAATGAATTCATGTTTGGGTGGTTTGTCCAAAGATTTGTTTCATGTCGAACAAGTTCAGTACAAACCACAACTTAAATTGGCATATAACATAGAGTATAGCACTCTGTTGGATAGACAGGGCTCATAGGAACTTGTCTATCTAATCTCTTGCTCTCTAAGGGTCGGTTCCCACTAGCCTATGTGTTCCGTCCGGAAGGAGTCCACATGAGGACCCCCCGGACGGAATACAAACGCTACTGCAAGGGCTGTGCAGTTAATGTGCACAGACGCCATAGACTATAAAGGAGTCCGTGTGCTTGCCGTGCACTACCCACACAAATCATTAAGAGGGACATTAAACTATAGGGCAACTGGAGGGTAACATTTAACTGGGGCAGTTAACAACATTATTTTCCATATTGCAATGGGACAACTTCGTAAACTTGGAACAACCTCTTTATTGATAGCAAAAAGGTGTCACAGCAGTGTCGGAATGGGATGTCCAGGGCCCACCAATGGAATTGTTTGTAGGGGCCCGCCGCCAGGACTCCTGAAGATCAGCTGTACCAATACAGCGTGGCTACAGGTAATAACAATACCATGCTGAGCCGCTATATGATGTGCACCAATGCACTAAATTAACTAAACCCACAATATACTGTGTATGGCAAGTGGGCAGCGTGGCCCCTGGAATTGTCAACATTAACATGGCCCATACAATTATAGTACCCACAACTGCGGTTATCAAGAATATGGAGAGAGAGAGATGCCCAGCATGGAAACAATACTGCGAGCTGCGCACTGTGGTAACCAACTGATCTGCAGGTTCCTAGCAGTCTGAAAGATGTAAGAGATCAGTGGAGGTCCAACACTCGGGCCCCTGCTGCTCAACTATTAAAGGGACTGTGATGCTTTTGCGAGCACCCTCTCCCCTTCGCTATTTACACTGCGCAGTGTGCACAGTGTTTATAGGGATCATGCAATGTGATTACAGCCAGTAATAATAGTGCATGAGTGCAGGGGTTTGACAAAAGTGTAATATGCTTCACTGCAGCCTGCACACAGTATAATATGCTCCACAGTGGCCCCCCAAACAGTATAATATGCTCCACAGTGGCTCCCCTACACACACAGTATAATATGTTGCACAGTGGCCCCCACTCAGTATAATATACAGCATAGTTGCCCCCTGTCACGTTCGTGTCTATGTCTAGACCCAAAATCCGGACTGCAGACTGCACCGCTAAGGGAACAGGGGAGGGAAACTTTCCCTGACGCTACATCGGCTAACTAGGCCCTGCCTGCGGGTGGTGGTCAGCTGTTCCCGAACTAGCCTTGGCCCCGACAACTCCTGGCTCTCTAACACGTAGGCCTAGCTGACAGATAGGGCGAGAGCTACAAGAGAGTTAGGGACTGGGGATACTAAGGTGGTCACCCCTACCGAAACCAAGGTGCAGCTGCAGACAAAACAGGATGGGAAGTGCTGGACAACAGACACGCAGCACAACACAATAAGCAACAAGAGAATGAGGAGAGGGACAGTGGAGAGGTGAGGAAAGGGTTAACACAGGACTGGGACAAAACAAACTGGAACCCAAACTTCCTCACAAACACCAAGACAGTGACAGGCAATCAGAACTGTAGGACAGGGCAGAGTGGAAGTGTGGAGGGACAAACCAGACTCACACAAAAAGCAACACTCACACCACTTCCAAGTCAGCTGAAGTTCCAAAAACACTCCTCCTCCCTGAGCCATGAATTCTATGTAGGATACAACAAAAATCAGCAACTAGTGAAGCCAGCCCTCCTCCTAATAAAGGCCCCAGAATCGTCCCATAGGATAATGACAACAACCAACAGGTTCACTTCAGAGAACCTCAAGCATACTCTGAAGGCCAACACCAAATGTACAAACAGAATGGACCAATAGCAAGGAAACCACCCGAAAACCACAGAACCCCGGATCAAATCCCCACCAGAAAAAAACACAATTTTATTACCAGAATTCAGGTTGTGACACCCCCACATAGTATAATGTGCTCCACAGTGGCTCCATACTGTATAATATGCTGTACAGTGGCCCCCACACAGTATAATATACTCCACAATGGCCCTGCACAGTATAATTTGCTCCACAGTAGCCCCACACAGTATAATATACTCCACACAGTGGCCCCCAAGCAGTATAAAATGCTGGGCAGACTAGTAGGGACCCTGTATGTAGAGACATCACAATGTTGGCCCCTTTTCATTAACAATATGTATAGAGGTTGGGAAACCAGGATGTCACAGATCATTATCATGGTGCTGCGGGGCCCCGCCCATCTTCAGTGGGCCCATACTGCTCTGTTCGTTACGCCACCCATTACCAGGTCTACACTGCCGTGGGGTCTGGTGCGGTTTACTAGAAGCACAGGGCACATGGGGGGATTCACCGATTCCCCAGAGGGGGTGGTCCGTCCCTGCATCACAGTTTGCTGTATAAAGGGCTGGTAGCTTCAGAGCAGTCATAAAGTCCTTGCTGACTCCTGACTACCAACTACAATAGGTGTATGAGAGTCAGAACTGAAAAACAGATCAATGGAAAAAGGTAGCCTTGTCTGATAAACTTTTTGTTTTACCTGATTTGGATTAAGTGGTGCATGTACATTACTTACTTGGGAAAGAGATAGTACCAGAATGGGAAGGATTCAAGTGGTGCAGACAGAATGATGCTTTAGGCAATGTTCTGCTGGGAAATCTTGGGTTTCACTTTTAAGTGGATGTTACCCTTGGTTCATGCTAGCATTGGGGTATCCATCGTCAGAACAATAGACAAATGGACCACTAATATAGTGGACATCAACAATGCCTGACAGACCCCATTGTCTATAATGGGGTCTGTCGGATGTCTGTTCCATTTACCTGAAACTGACTTGCAGGACTTTTCTGTTGATTTTAGGCGAGCACTGCGACTGAGTCTCCAAACAGAGACTTACTTTGACAAATAGCACCGACCTAATTATGTTGCAGGCCAAATATACACCTTCATTGAAATTCCATAGTGGCAGGGGCCTCTTTTAGCAGGATAATGCACCCTACCACACTGTAAAATTTGTTGAGCAGTGGTCTAAAGAATATGTCAAAAACTTCAAGGTGTTAACCTGGTCTCCAAATTCCCTAAAAGTCAGGGCATGTGACCACTGAACAATGCAATGTGTTCCTTGGAGTGATGACTCACATTTCAGTGGATGCCTCCTACTGAGATGCATATTGCCTACTATTAAATATGGTGGAAGAGGAATAATGGTGGAGGGCTTTTTTTAGCGTTTTGGCAAGGTCCCTTATTTCTAGTGAAAAGTAATGTTAATGCTTCAACATACAAAGACATTTTGGAGTTTTCAGCTGCTGTAGTTGGAGACTAATCAGATTGTCCGGGGTAAAACGTTCCAGAGCAGAGGTGCAGCTTGAGAAAAGTCTTGGAGACGGGAGTGGGATGTTCGGATAACAGAGGATGCACGTCTAATGTCATTGTTAGAATGGAGAGGGCAATAGACATTGACGAGGGAGGAGATATAGGGGGCATAGCATTATGGATGGATTGGTGGGTGAGTGTGATAATTTATATTGTATTCTGTGATGGATGAACAACCGGGGCAGTGACTGGCACTAGGTAAATGCACCTGTGTGCCTGTTTGACAGAAAGATGAGTCTGGTGGCCTCCATCAGGACCGATTGTAGAGGGGAGAGTTTAGTAAGAGGAAGCCCAATTAGAAGAGAACTACAATAGCATACCTCCCAACTTTTGAAGAACTGAAAGAGGGACAAAATGTGCTGCAAATTTAGCCCCGCCCACTTTTGTGTTGACTCTGCCCACTCTCATTAATTTTTCACGTGTTCCCACACAGTATAATCCTCCTACAGTCACCCGTAAATTATATATCCCCCTCTATCTCTCCCCCAGTTTCATATACACCCTTCATCTGCCCCCAAATTCATGTCCCTCCATCTCTGCCCCCAGATTCATGTCCCCTCCATCTCTGCCCCCAGATTCATGTCCCCTCCATCTCTGCCCCCAGATTCATGTCCCCCCATCTCTGCCCCCAGATTCATGTCCCCTCCATCTCTGCCCCCAGATTCATGTCCCCTCCATCTCTGCCCCCAGATTCATGTCCCTCCATCTCTGCCCCCAGATTCATGTCCCCTCCATCTCTGCCCCCAGATTCATGTCCTCTCCATCCCTGCCCCAGATTCATGTCTCCACACCTCTGCCCCCAGATTCATGTCTCCACATCTCTGCCCCCAGATTCATGTCCCCCATCTCTGCCCCCAGATTCATGTCTCCACATCTCTGTCCCCAGATTCATGTCTCCACATCTCTGCCCCCAGATTCATGTCCCCTCCATCTCTGCCCCCAGATTCATGTCCCCTCCATCTCTGCCCCCAGATTCATGTCCCCTCCATCTCTGCCCCCAGATTCATGTCCCCCCATCTCTGCCCCCAGATTCATGTCCCCTCCATCTCTGCCCCCAGATTCATGTCCCCTCCATCTCTGCCCCCAGATTCATGTCCCTCCATCTCTGCCCCCAGATTCATGTCCCCTCCATCTCTGCCCCCAGATTCATGTCCTCTCCATCCCTGCCCCAGATTCATGTCTCCACACCTCTGCCCCCAGATTCATGTCTCCACATCTCTGCCCCCAGATTCATGTCCCCCATCTCTGCCCCCAGATTCATGTCTCCACATCTCTGCCCCCAGATTCATGTCCCCTCCATCTCTGCCCCCAGATTCATGTCCTCTCCATCCCTGCCCCAGATTCATGTCTCCACACCTCTGCCCCCAGATTCATGTCTCCACATCTCTGCCCCCAGATTCATGTCCCCCATCTCTGCCCCCAGATTCATGTCTCCACATCTCTGCCCCCAGATTCATGTTCCCCCATCTCTGCCCCCAGTGTCATGCCGTCCTCTCCTTCATCTGCCCCCAGTTTCACGTTCCACCTCAGTGTACACATTAAACTTACCTTCTCCTCGCTCCCCCGTCCCTCTCTCCGCGTCTCTCTCTCACACATAGTTGTAGGCGCGATGTGACATCATCACATCGCGTCTACACAGCCAGTAGCCGGCGTGCAGTGGCGAAGCAAGGAGCCTCCAGACGCAGATCTGAGTTGAAATCGGGATATACCTCCTTCCAACCGGGACACGTTACTGAAATCGTGAATGTCCCGCGGAAATCGGGACGGTTGGGAGGTATGCAATAGTGAAGATGAGAGAGAATCAGAGTGACAATGAGGGCTTTTCATGTTTCCATGGTGAGAAAAGGACGCATTCTAGAGATGTTTTTGAGGTGCAGGCGGTAAGAACGTGAAAATGTCTGAATATGTGTGGTAAAAGTGAGATCTGTTGTCAAATACAACCCCCAGTTAGCAGGCATACTACACCTTGGTGTAAAAGTAAGACCACAGATAGAAATGGAGATATCAGGGTTAGGTCAGTTAGTATTGTAGATGGAGGGAACACAAGAAGTTCAGTTTTTGAAAGATTCAATTTCAGATAAAGAGAAGACATGATGTTACAGGCAGCAGAGAGACAGTCACTGGTGTTCTGTAGTAGTGCAGGGGTGATGATGATGGATTACAAGGACAAACATTTTAAGTGAATCCCAAAGATCCGGGATGTTGTTATGGTTCAGGACTCCATCGGTCAGTCATGTTCTTCTACACCAAGCTCACTCAACCATGTCTTTATAGATTTTGTTTTGTACACCTGGGCAAACTCAGGATGGAACAGAAAAGGGTCTTCTCCAAACTGTTCTCACAATGGTTGGACCGTGGTGTTCACAGGTCCACGAACTCAGACTCAGATCTCAATTCCTGTCCATGTTGCAGTCTAAGCTCATTCATTCAAGTTTATGGGTTCATGCAAAACATTGACAGCACACGGATAGCACAAAATCCTGTCCAAACGCTGACATTCTGGAGTGAACGCGGCCAAGACAAAAAAAGTCAGCCATTATTATCAAGCGGCTGGCCCGGTCTTCTACCTCTACATTGTGAAGCACCAGAATCCGCAGCAATATTTGTCACGCTGCGGGTTCAGAGCCCCTAAATGTGCAAAACGTTATTGGTGTTAGACACGGTGGGGGCCATTTATCAGTCTTCACCGGCTAGGTGTAGATCTCCGTTGCTTTTCTGCTGTGTTTCCTATAGCCTAAGGAGAAAACGCAGCGATTTTTACAGGAATTTTGCGCTGGGTTTTCTGCAGTATGTTTTCTACATGTGGCAATGAGATTGAATAAAATCTCATTCATTTCGCCAGGACTATAAAAAGTGTTGTTTTTTCCTGCGGCGTTTCTACAATGCTCAGCCTCAGGGTATGACTTGTGTAGAGCTGCAGCACAGATCTGAGGATGAGCCTTGTTTTTCTGCTGCCGTTTTCTCAGGTCCATAAGTTTAATGCATGGCGCTTATCATTGCCGCCATTTCAGTACGGTTTCTGGCAGTGAAGCATGAATAGGCAGCGCACATCTTTCCATCAAATGTTTGCTGTTGAGAACAGGCGTGGTGTTTTTTTCTGGATAACAGAATGGAAAATGTGCCAGAATCTTCATGAAAAAACTCTGTGTGAACAAAGTCTTATTGCAACAGTGCTGATAACTGGTGTAATAAATGTCATTAGTCATTACTAATATCTTCCAGGTGAGGGTAAACTCCATAATAGTGTACAATAGTGTACACTCAGCACTAGCATTTCTTTCCAGGACGTCCCCATAAGCTGCTCCGCACCCCAGGCGTTGCCATAGTTACCGACCATGTACCCGGCCCAGGCCCTCCCCGTTCCCGCCCTGCTCAAGTTTCTGAGCTAGTGACGTCACCTGACGGGCGGAACCATCTTATCTTCCGGGTTGATTCACATTTAGCATATTTACCTCCCACCCACCCCAGGGAATTGGTGTTGACGGCTCCATCTTGGCAGCAGAGGGTCTCGGCAGTCTCCTCCTCCCCCTCCTTCAGTTTGCGGCTTTGCAGGACTTCTGACAAGGTGAGGCTGTGTCGCCATAGGATAACATGGCTCACTACTGCGGGGGGGGGCTGAGTTTTTGGAAACTTTCTGGCAATATAGCAGCTGTGCCTCAGTGACGACATGTATATGACTTGTATGCAGAATACGTCCTGTGCAGATGTAGCAGAGCTGGCTGTGTTGTGATAGCATTGCATGCTCTAGTCCTGCATAATACCCGATACTGTCATATATGTTATAACATCTTGTGCACTGCTAGCTCTTGCCGTGATATTTGGGATGAGGCTAGCATGGCAGTGCTGGAGTGTCCCGGCTGCACGTCAGTGTTTCCAGTCAGTCCCTGGTAACCACACCCTGAAGGTTATTCTCTGCGAGGGAGAAAGTTGCAGAACATGTTCTGTGCTCACTACAGCCTGTATGTGTGAGGTGTTACACCAGTGCAGCAGAGCTGAGGAGGTCACTTGGACAAGGGTCAGACCTTTGCACCAGTCACTCCAGGAGATTGTCATTTCTACTATGTAGCTGCAACTATATCACACCCCAGTGACTTAAAGGGATTGTTCACACTCTCTCATACCATCTGATGCTGGGTGTGGAAAGCAACTGCATGCTGAGTGTTATAAATGTCAATGCAATGGGTAGTCGCCCAGCGGGTTTAGTACATGGGTCCCAAAAATTAGAATAGGATCAGTGCACTCTACTTACAGGGCGTTGGACAGTTACCTGGACTGTGACCCCCATCGTGCAGTTCTATCGCTCCTCATCTAATGTCTGATCAGGTGGGACAATATGTCTGGGCATTCCCTTTAAGGCTAGGGCCGCACAACACTTGTGGCCGGGACTCCAAAGTATGTCACTCTGTGACTCCTTCATTAAGTAAATGGAGCTGTGTGGTGACCCAGACGGTCCTGTGACTTCAGGTTATCATTGCAACAAATCCAGACTTGAAGTCGCAGCTGCAACAGTGTCACTCCATTTAGTTATATAAGTGGCAATTTTTGGTCACATGACAGGAGTTGTAGCCAAAGTCGCCCATGTAGTACTAGTCTTGGAGTACCTTCACATCTGCATCAAAGACTCCATTTCAGTGTCTGGCTGAAATCCTGCACGCGCGACTTTTACATCCGGTGCTTTCAGTTTGAAAACGGTGGACGTATATATCACCTATTTTAGTGGTCCATTTGTCCATTGTTTTGGTCCCCTGATGGACCACAATAACAGAATCCCGAACAAAATTGTGAACCTTCTGTAAATATAACTGTGTACTTACTAGTTTAATCTGGATTTGGGATTGCTAAGAGGTTTCTAGGGGGTCAGGAATGACAAGCATGTTCAACTTAGTGATAAGGGGTCTGGATTTGTTTTTAGGCTGGCTAAACAACATGTGTGGGAGTGACTTTAGGACAGTAGTAACTTATAGGTTTACCTGAGGTGAAGCACATGCAAAAGCCTATTTCTAATTAAAAGTTATTTTATTAACCAGAATGATCCAAAGGACAACAATAAGGATGCCGGGGGGAATTTATCAAAACCAATATCCCAGTTTCCTAGTGTAGATGTGATGATATCGCAAATCTTTGGCACAAGGCCCTTTCTTGTGCCAAATATTCTACACATTCCCCGTTCTGCACTGCAGTTGCTGCTTTTTATGAATGTAGACAGAGCGAGGACGCCTCGGCCCAGCATATCGATTAGAACTCGTGCCAGTCTTCTGGCCAGAGCTTCTTAATAAATTTGGCGTGCCTTGCATCCGACGCAGGGCTGTGCAGTTGGTGTCTGGTTCAGTTTTAGCTGGATTTGGAGAAAGTTAGGGGGCGTTCACACTACCGTCATTGTCCGCTCCTAGTGTCCGCTCAAAATCTGTCACGGACACTAGGAGCGGACAGTAGCTGTGTCCGTGACACCTGTCATTCACTTGAATGGGCATCGGGTGCATTCTTTTGCACTCCGTGCCCGTCCTTCCCTGTCTGCAAGAGAAGATGTCCGACTTCTCAAGCGGACAGAAAAACCCTGCATGCAGGGTTCCTCTGTCCGCTTGAGAAGTCGGACATCTTCTCTTGCGGACAGGAAAGGAAGGGCACGGAGTGCAAAAGAACGCACCCGATGCCCATTCAAGTGAATGACAGGTGTCACGGACACAGCTAGTGTCCGCTCCTAGTGTCCGTGACAGATTTTGAGCGGACACTACATGTCGGACACCGACGGAAGTGTGAACGCTCCCTAAAGGACCCTGAATTTAAATAAAATATTTATATTATAGTTGATTTTAGATACATTATACAGTCCCTGCACATTTCAGTAAAAATGCTGCGATTTCCTTAAATGCCATTACCATATTCACTCCACTTTGCAGAGACTATAAAATGCTGTGTTTTTTTTGCCACTGTGTTTCCACTGTGTCCAAACCATGAGAAATGCCCACAGCAAAAATGTAGCGATTTCCAAAAACGTTGTATTTTTGTAAACACAGCATGTCGATTATACCTACAGAAACGCTGGTGGGTTCCCTATAAGTATAATTGAAGCAGAAAGTCCACAGGAGAAAGCTTTTTGGGAAAAACCACAATGCCTTTTTTTCCTGCAACGCTTTGTCACTGTGGCCCTCTACGTGGGCCCTAAGCCTCCTCTGACAGATTGTGGCTGGGAGTGCTTAGGACGTATCTCTCCTCCAGTGTTCGTCAGACTTTGACACAGATGTGAACCTAGCCAAAGAAAACTGGTGTAGATGGGAGTAGTTGTGGGGCGTCCTTGGTGCATGGTCCATTTTGGTTTCAAATATATGCCACTGCCCACTTACCCCTTCTTATGAAATTTGGCGAAGTGGGATGTAGATCAAGATGCACTGAAAACTGATGTGAGTTATACAGGACTGGCGTAGATATCCATCCTGTGCCAGAGTCTCTTCATCATCTGGTTGGTACCTGGATTGGGAAACACCAATCTTAATAAATTTCACCCCAGCGAGTATACATGCAGTCTGTAAGTAACACATATTACATGCCTGTCAATATCAGACATGTGTGTGTAAACGCTCATATTTTATTGCTGCAGTTTTTGAAGACAAACCCAGGTGTGGCTCCTAAAAGGTGAGACTCTATCAATGTCATGTGGTATTTAATTTTTTTCATTCCACTCCTGGTTTTGCCTATAAGACAAACCTGAATGTGTGTGTCTACCCTCAGGATATAGGGTAAAGCCCTTAGTAATAATTGACATGATACTGGTTTAAAACCTGTAGTACAAGTCACTTTGTCCTTCATGTTCTCTCTGCAACATGTGCTTGGGGTTTCCTTAAATGTCATCCACCATGCTGGGAGTATAAATCACTGCAGGTTAACCACAAGCGGATTTGTGGCAGCTAACAAACATTTTTGTTTGTTCTCCCCAGCCTTAGGTCTGATTCACACACATTCTGCCCATGAAATACATACTGTATATTAGGTGTATACACCAGATGAGCAACTAGACTCTCAGCCTCATGGGTATCTATGATGTGTTGACTCGCTGTAGAACTACGGCCCTGTTCTGTACTCAAGGTTACAGTATGGGGCATTGAATCCTAACATCATAGACGACAATGATGCTGTGAGACCTTGGGTTTGGTGTAGGTCTACTAATCCGAGCACCAAGGGGATCTATGATGCTGTTCATTTAAGCCAGGGGGGCTTACACTTTTTCAGCATGTGAGCTACTTTATAAACTGACCAAGGCAAAAGAACTACTACCCACTTCTTGTGGGTGGGGCCGGGGTGGGTCTGTGGGCGGCCAGTGTCTGGAGATGACGCTCAGCCTGCGCTGTGAACAAGCAGCACCCCGGCTCCCTCCATCCCTAAGAGCGGGGAGCGCGTCATCCCCCGGAGCTGCTGCTGCCCGGCCTGCAAGTGTCCGGAGTGCTTGTTCACTGCGAAGGCTAAGAGTCAACTCTCAGCCTGCACTGTGAACAAGCAGACATCGGGGATCCCTGGCTGCATCCCGCGATCGACCGGTAGATCACAATCGACGTATTGGGCACCCCTCATTTAAGCTATTAGACCCGTAGTCGGAACAAGCTACAATCTAGACATATGACTGTGTGAATCCAACTTAATAAAGATCAGTAATGAAATCTCTGCACATAGAAAAGCCATGTATGAGGCTTTAGCAAATAGCAATAAAAACTGCCTGAGAACATATAGGGTAAAAAATATGAAAATCTATTCTCCAGGATGTAATTAGAACAGTGCCTCTGTATGCCGCCCTCTAGGGGCAGCCCCCTTAACATCATGCATGACTCAGTTAATAAGCCTACTGACATGATGATGGGTTTATTGCCAAACTAGTATTTCTATTCCAAAAGGAACAGATTCCCAGCTATGGACAGCGCTGTTTCGGTCTTTTGGACCTCAGCATAGCATAGGGATACTAGTTTGGCAGAGTGAGAGACTATAGACGAGGGTCAGGGGATAATCATACACATTAGGGAGAGTGTGTGCCTACATAGGCGTACAGAGACTCGAAAAGACCTAGCGGAGCAGGAATGACTTGTAAGTCTCCATACGCCTATGTAGGCACAACACTCTCCCTGAGAACATATAGATATAACTATTCCCATGTGAACTGTAAGTTCACACCTGAGATTTGTGTTTCACATGAAGTTAATGATCTTGTTGGAGGAGCTATTGTCGCAGTCGGAGAATGGCTGGGGTAGCAGGAACAATCAACAACTTATTATAATCCGCCTATGGATTTGGCTCAGACAACTGAAGGGGCCCTGATGTAGTCTGTAGATACAATTTAAAGGGAACCTATTAGCAAATGTTGGGACACTAAACCACTCACAGGTCCTTAGACCAGGATCTCCCAAGTAACCCTCTTTCAATGCCCACAATAAAAATAAGTCACTTATACTTAAGCACATCCTGTACTCCCGGCGCAGTCCTTCAGTGAAGCCAGAGGAGTACTTATACACAGTGATACTGGGGTGTACGTCCCTGGCGTCACTGAGGAAGGGGCTGGGAGCTCCAGAGATGAGTCTGAGGTAACTAAAAGGCTGAAGCCCATATGGCATAAACACCACAGTTGGCAACAACTGTGGAGTTTTACAGTGGATGGCATTCTGGATAATCCCATCCACACGTTGCTGAAAAATACCTGCAGCGGACCACCATCGTGTCTTTGTAAATCGCAGCAGGTCATTCAGGCTGAGTTCAGACAGAGTATTTTGGATTGGAATTTGATGCGGAGGCCGCCTCAGGTTCTAGTCCAAAATACGGGGCAGCCACGACTGGATGCCGGTGCAGTGCATCAGCATCCAGTCGCGGCACTGCGATCCGGATTAGACTCAAATGAATGGGCCTAGTCGGGAGGGAGCGAATCCGCCTGAAAAATGAGCATATGTATTTTTTTTTTTTTTTTTTAAATCAATGGAAGCTGTCTTTTTGGTCAGAATTTTGAGGCTAATATAGCGCATTGCGTTTTTTTCCATAGACGTGTCTGCTGCTGATATTTTTCTGCAATGTGTGGATGGGATTAGCCAGACTATCGTCCTCTTGCAGGGACTGTGAATCATGGCGTTTACGCTACATGAGGCCCTGGCCTAAAGGAGTTTTCCCATAAAGGATATTTTATCCCCCCAACCACAATATAAATGATAAATGTCAGGGGCCACACGGTGGCTCAGTGGTTAGCACTGCAGCCTTGCAGCGCTGGAGTCCTGGTGTTCAAATCCTGCCAAGGGCAAAAAGCCATCGGCAGGGATGTCATCATCGGCAAGGCGTTTGTATGCTCTCTCCGTGTTTGCATGGATTTCCACCCCCGCTCTATGTGGGGCTCACAATCTACCGTATATACTCGAGTATAAGCCGACCCGAATATAAGCCGACCCCCCTAATTTTACCACAAAAAACTGGGAAAACTTATTGACTCGAGTATAAGCCTAGGGGGGGGTGGGGAAATGCAGCAGCTACTGGAAAATTTAAAAAATTAAAATGGTCGGAGTTTTTGGGTGCAGTAGTTGCTGGGAAAGGGGAGGGGGTGTTTTGGTCATCTGTCTGCCCCTTCCCTGAGCTTGAGGACTGGGTTTTTTCTTCCCCCCACTTGGAATTCAGTCTGGCTGAATATAGGGTATCTGCAGTGCTTCTATTAACCCCTTCTCGACGGAACAGGAGCACTGCAGATACCCTATATTCAGTAGCCAGGGCACTGTCAGACACAGGGATACCTAATGTGTATGTGTTTCACAGTCATTTTCTACTTTTGTATGTATTCTAGGAAAAGGAGATTTTAAAAACATAAAAGTTCTAAAACACTTTTTTTTTTTTTCTTTTGCACTATTTTATGGGAGATTCTATACATTAATATTGTGGCTGGTCATAGACCCTCCCACCTAAAAAAAATTATATATATATATATATATATATATATATATATTTTTTTTTTTTTTGCTGACTCGAGTATAAGCCGAGGGGGGCTTTTTCAGCACAAAAACTGGGCTGAAAAATTCGGCTTATACTCGAGTATATACGGTACATTAAAAAAAAAAAATGTCTGGGCGCGAGGGCTTCTTTATTCAATGTGTGTCTGTGGGACACGTGCAAACTTCTGTGTGTTTTACAGTAAAAGAAACCTAATTGTGAATAATTGGTATTGTTACATGTTACCTTTATAGGATAGGTCATCAATATTCTAATTCTAATTTTATGGTGGTCCAAGCAAGTCTCCTGCTCAGCTGTTTGCAGCTAGCGGCTGTGCAGTATACGGCGGTATACAGCAGCTTCATCTTCTTCACTCAGTGGGATAAAGTATGACTAGACATAAATGTTTTGTTGGCCCAGCAGATCCGAGCAGCTGTAGTACTTACGTATGTATTGGGTCAGGTAAGAAGCTCAGGCTATTGTCCTTCCTCAGTTCTCTTCTCCAGTAATTGCTCTATTATCACACCTACTTCATGTAGCTGTAATCCTGCTGTCTGAACATAGCCTGAGGCCTAGGCTATAGTAGCAGCCTTTCCAGTTATGCGGCTGTGGCTTATTCATTCAGCTCTGTGCTCAGTCATTATTGCTGCTTGTGCGTGGATTCTCTGTTTGTACAGTTTGTTGTGAAATATCAATGTTGTTTAGTGACCTCTGGTTTCCTTCTTGTTTGCTTAAAAGACAGATGATCAAAGATCTAGCTACAGTTCAGATATCCCCATGCACAGTCCTATTACCCATATCATAGAGCTATTATTTAGTATAACTTGTCATGTATTGGTGAAAAAAAAAATCTGCTCATTCTGTGCCTAGAAGTCAAATGAGTCAATCTACTTGGTGATTGCCTTTGGCAGCCATCTTCCAGACCCAGAATGAGCAGATAATGGAAAAAGGAGAGGCGACTCCAATGAAGAGAGGATTAGTCTGCAATTCTTAGAAGAATGATGAACTTTATTAAATGCTCACTTCACACAACGCGTTTTGGAGACACCACCGGCATCAGTCTCTGCGTCCCACTGACAACAGATTCAGGTCAGAATTTGCAGCTGATTTTTGAAGCATAATCCGCTCCAAACGTCTGTGTGAACATGACCTTATCATTCTCAAATTAATAGTAGCTCAAAGGTTGTGTATAAGTACACGATTATGGGGGCGGCAGGCGGCCACATCTTGCCTGGACTGCTGCTACAAGCCTATAGAGTTGTACTTTACAGCAGCCAAATGAACTATACATTCAATAGTCTACAGATGTTCGTTGAGGTCTGTGGGAAATTTTTCTAGAAGTTGTGACAATCCCCTATTGTGACTGTGTTATCCATAGGTGCTCCCATAGTTACACTATCATGTAATTCTGTCTGCCCTGATAGTGAGGTGACTGCTGTGAAAAAACCTACAAAACAGTAACTGAGGCTAGGTTCTTATCTGTATTCGGGAAACCTAATCTGCTTAAAAAAGCAGTTACCCGTGGGAGTCCACGTGGTGTCCATTCAGTTTCCACCCGAAAAGGGCGAGAAATGCTGAGAGGGGAATGGAATCCTCATACGGAGTACAAGCGCTGATGTGGACTGATCCTGAAAGTCTTTAAGGCCCTGTTCACACTACTGTTAGATAATTGGTTATGTGGAAAGAATAGCACGGAACGAAGGCCTGGTTCACATCTGCGTTCGGTATTCCGTTCGGGGAGTCCACATGGGGACCCCCCCGCCAAACAGAATACCGAACACTTTGACAAGGTGAGCAGTGAAAGCACATGGACTCCATAGACTAAAATGGGGTCCATGTGTTTTTTGTTCGGTGTCCGCATGAATCATGCAGAGAGGAAGGTTCTTCATGAACTACTTTTCACTCCGCATGTTCTGTGGGGACCATGTGCTTTTATAAGCTCACTGCTTGTCAATGCGTTCGGTATTCCATTCAGGGGGTCCCCATGCGGACTTCACGAAACGCAGATGTGAACCAGGCCTTAGATGTATTCTAGATATCAAAACTGATACCCCAAAGGGCCCATTATAATTCATAGGGGTGTATGCTGTACTGTATCCCCATTAATGGGTCCTGCTCTAAAACTGTTATTTGGGGAGACATTTGTGGAAAAGTAAGGCAATGTTCACATCTGTGCTGACGGCTTTGTTCAGGAGCCTCTATTGTCAGATTTGATGGGAAGAATGGCACTACATGTATAATATACCTTCTATGGTGACCTGATCGCTGGAGGTCACATGTCTAAAGCCTGAGGCTGCAAAACATTTCCTGCTTAGATTCCTGTTGTGTATTGTTGTCACAGGGAGTTTTCCAAATGCAATCTCGCCATCAGTGCTGTAATATGTGAAGCGCCCTCTAGTTGTTGGTCAGCTATAGCTGGGAATAGAACTTTACCAGAGGTGAGCACATACGACACTGGCCTTCTCTGACTTGCCCATCTCTAGTATAGCAGCACAGTACTGTAAATCATTCCTTCTGTCTTCATTTCAACGCTGGATACAGAGGAAACATAAAAGTGAAACAATTTTTCTAAATTTGGTGAGGACTTGGACCCATGGCTGGTGTGACTTAAGCATAACTATGTTCTGGCTGTTGAGGCCCAGAATAGAGAAGTTTAAAGAGGACCTTTCACCACCTCTTCCAGCTTCAGCTCTTTATTATCAGCAGCAGCTGCTGCGCCACTGATTCCTGCACAGTTGGAATTTTTATTTTTCTCTAGACCCCATGAGCAATAAGTGCTTTCAGTTTTGGTGCCTGTTATTTAGTCTCTGTACTGTCAGGGTGGTGTCAGGCAGGAGCAGACAAGGGGGGTGACTGAGCTCTGACACTGGCTGCTTCTGTTTGGAGCTCTGAATCACACACACCCCCAGCCTGACACCGCCCACCTGACAGTACAGAGCTTAAAGAGAACCCTCACAACTTCCACCAATCCCAGTTGTTAGCATCTTGGCACATCGGGCACCTAAACAAACTGCACTTCTTGCTCAGGAGCAGTGGCGGCTAGAGGAAAAATCCCAACTGCGCTGGAACCAGTGAAACAGTGGCTAAAACCAGATATTGGTGGAAGTGGTGAAAGTTCCTTTAAGATGCCCCGACCTGCATTCTGTCTGGATAGTATCGCTTATATATGTGCATTCTATTATATGGTTATTGATATTGTATAACTAGATGGTTAGATTCTTGCAGATTTATTTTCCTAGGAGTTCAAGCACTAGTTTTTAGTGAATTAGAGGAGCTTTACTTCTTGTTCATAAATGGTTGACTGCCATGGTCAGACTTCAGTCTGGCCATGATAGTTACATTTCAGGTTTCATAAGTGTATTGGACTTGGGTTGGGGCATGGTTTGGAATCCTGGATATCCTTGGAACAAATCCAGTCAATACAGACAGATACTTTGTACCTAGACAGTGCTGAGTGCGGCTGTGCTGGCAGGACAATGATTTGTACCAACATTTGCAACTTTTTCTTGCCTTGTCTAACAAAAAATCTATCATGCAAGACATGATGCATCTACCCATTGGACTTGTGTATATTACACATTTAGTGGCTAGAACTATCACCAGGAGCTCTTCAGGATAATGCTTCTCATGATATGAAACCGGTTCAGTAGCTTCAAATTGTATATTGTTGGCTTGTGCTGTCAGTGTTAGGTCATACTTACTAACGTAAGGTACACCGATTTGCATGAATGTCTGGACTATTGCTATAAGTCACAGTGACCCTCCCCAGAGAAGCCGCCAACATGGAGGTGATCTGCGCCATGCCCCATGACTTCTACCACCAGTTGTTTTTTTTTTTTTTCTTCCTATTGTACAGCACAGTGGTTTGCTCCAGGGATGCTTTCTTGCCCTGTTGCCCATTCTGCTGCAGATACCCCTCTGCCCTGCTATTACCCCTGCCTGTGTGGCATAATAGTGTTTAGTTGACATGGCAAAGTACCAGTATGCAGAAACCAACCAACTACACCCAAACTTTTTTTTTTTTCTTTTTCGAAAGATAAATGGTGCTTGGTGTCTTAGTGTAAGCCTTCTGTTGACTACAGGCTCTGCAGACTAAGGTGTGAATGACCAGTTAGCAGCATATCAAAGGATTGGGTTAATGGCGAGATTACACACTATACAGTGTTGTCACACCTACTGCTTTTCTACAGCTAATGCATCTTTTTGCAACCACAGTTGAAAAACCTCCACATACACATTAAAGATTAACTTGTGCAGGCTTTCTGTCACTGGTTTACTTGTGTAGGTTAGGGTTCTTCTTTATCCCTTGGCTGGTAATACACTGCTAAGCAACTTTTGTGTATGGAATGTCCTATATCTTGGGATTGAAGGTCAGAGTTGCCCATAAAACCTCCATTATGTACTGATACATGTGCATGTTACTGTGTTTTCTTAAGGTATTTTCTGTAAGATGCTTAGAGAAAGGATAAGCTCATGCACAATGTAGCCTCAGCCAAAAGGCCATTATAACCAGAGGAAATGAAGAAAACAAGTCTATACCAATGAAAACTCCAAGCGATGTTCCTCCAGGGAAACTCGGATATTGTATATCTCTTCATGTTCGAGTGGGCGGTCATACCTTATACTGTATGAATAGCTTCAGTCTTCATATAAAGATCCTGTTCTAGACTATCAATTCTATGTCTCAATTGCTTAGGGTGAGTTCACATCTGTCTCTGGTATCCCTCCAGTTCAGATCCATAAGAAATCCCAGACAATTCCTTCAAGCTCAACTTTTTTTGTCCAGCGATTTAAGAGGACAAAGCAGACACCCAACAGACCCCATTGTAGTCAGGGGGTTCCCTCGGGATCTGTACGTGTCCTGCCAGATCCCAATGGACTGACCATATTTCTGTTCTTATGGTCCTGTGTCAGACTAAAAGAACAGGCTACCCTGACACAGACATGAATGTAGTAGAAGATCATACCAGCAAAGTCATTAAGTGGTTAATCTTGTTCACACATTGCAAAAATCTTTTTCGTAAACGTGTGCGCATTTTGATAAATGTAGTAGGTTAGTCTCAGCTGGGGAATCGCCAGCAGTGTCCTTATAGATTCAATAGCAAGGAGGGAAAAAAAGCAGAAACAAACTCAATAAAAAATGCTGCAGAGAAAAGCATAGGGTGTTTTTTCTGCTGCGATTCACTACATGGGCCTTAGCCTCACTCAGGATGGTCCATTGGACTCCTAATCTTTGACAAAGCAGAAAATTAATGGATAACACAGGTTGTTACATGGTAAACTTGCGTGACTCCAGACTCTGTGCCACAGGGTGTCAGTGCAGGGGTTTTTGAGACATGTGGAGGGTTTTTTCAGATATGCTACAACAGGCGGTTTAAAACTTGTGCCATTCTCCATTCTATGCCGAAAAGCATGAAGGTTGTTCTGATCAGTAGAAAAATTGTGCACACTACAGAGTGAATGTCTGTTTTCATGTGTCCATCAGCAAATGTTTGTGTGAAATGTCAACTATTCTGGTAAACTTGAATGTGGAACTAGATTCCCTCCCAACCCCGTATTATTCTAAAAAAACCCCAATATGGACAGTTCAGAAAGATGGGTGTTTCATATTGTGATGCATATCTCGGGCCCGGTTCACCTCTGTGCATGGTTTTCTGTTTGGGGAGTCCACTTGGGGACCCCCTGAACAGAAACCTATTCGCATAAAAAAGCAGTTACCTAAGGAAAGTCGCGGACCCCATAGACTATAATGGGGTCCGTGTGGTTTCTGCCCAAAAAATGCAGAGAGAAAAGTGCTGCTTGCAGGACTTTTCTCTCTGTTTTTCATACGGATAGGGGAACGGAATGGCCGAACGCAGATGTAAACTGGGCCTCTGCTGTTTTAGAGGTGTCCGTCCATTAATGAATTGGGTGCGTTTCTGACCGTCCATGCTCCAGGAGGTCAATCCTGTTATCCCAAGGAGCTGGTATAGCTCTGATCTATATCTTGCGTCTCTTTTCGGCATATGTTATACTGAATTTGTCAGACCTCGGGAGGCTGTAGTCCACCCATGAAGTCCCATGTAAAAAGTTTAAAAAAAAAATTGCTGCAGAATTGTTCTTGCGCAAAAACTTGAGCCTTTTTATGTCAGAAAACTGGCATAGCAGGCTTGGTGAATTCTCCGCATTGTATATAGACTCTGAAGGCTTAGTTGTCCTCGACAGCTGCAGTACGTTGTGCCAGCTATGGGGAGATCAGGCTAAAAATAGAGAGGAGATGAAAGACCTGAATATTTTTTTATTTGTCTTACATTTTGTTTTGTGTCTTGCAGAATGTCGTACCCAGGGTTTCCGGGATATTCTGGCTATCCAGTAAGTATTCTCTGCTGGCTGCTGGCATGCTACACTTCCCGTGTGTATCCATCTTCCTACAAGAGATATTTGATATACTCCTGTGCAAATCCTTTTTTTTTTTTTTTTTTTTTTTTTTTTGCATCCATTTTAAATACTTCTGTGAAATTCAGTTCTATGCAAATAAGTGTATATATGTATGTCACTAGTTAGCGAAGACTGCACAATTTCCTCAAAATATATTATACCTTTCCGGAGGCCACACGGTGGCTCAGTGGTTAGCACTACAGCCTTGCAGCGCTGGAGTCCTGGTGTTCAAATCCTGCCAAGGGCAAAAAAACCATCTGCAAGGAGTTTGTTTGTTCTCCCCGTGTTTGCGTGGATTTCCATCCCATATTCCAAAGACATACTAATAGGGAAAAATGTACATTGTGAGCTCTATGTGGGGCTCACAATCTACATTAAAAAAAAAAATATATATATATATATATATATATATATATATATATATATATATATATATATGTAGATATGCAGCGCTCTGGTTCATGATACAATGGCACAATGAGTATGTAATGCTTTGTTGCCCTCCATCTTAACCTGTTCCCCACCTCCACCATACATGAGAGAGGGAATGACTTTTCTCAACTGTGATACACTAACACTTGCCAGCAACTACTGGGGCTGTAGGTAACTGGTCCTGGATTAATGACCTCTGGGATGAGGTCATGGGCCCCCGATTGTCCCTGATGGGATCACGGGGTGCCGATCAGTTATCATGGCAGTCTGTAGTTACAAATAATATCATATAACTCCTGGAACAGCCTTCCTTAGAACTGTGCATTGTACTGTTCCTCTGTTATTCTTCCTGGAAATGTATGACTAAAGTGACAATTGACCATTATCATTTAAAGTAAAAGGGAGTGTCATCCCTGATTGGACAGTGCTTGTCTGTAGGGTCACTCTTCATTTAGTAGGGGAATCCAGTTGGTAAATAATGTCTGTTAGAAGAGAATATGCTGAACAAAAGTGAGCGATTTAAGGCTGAAGCCCCAAGTGGCATAAAGCGTTTTACAGTCCCTCAAAGTGGATGGCATTCAAGCGAATCTTATCCACACATTGCTGAAAAATACCTGCAGCGGAAATGCCGTGATTTCCAAAACAGTCACATTTTTTGAAATCACAGCATGTCCGTTTTGCCTACGGAAACGCTGGTGGTTTCGCTATAGGCATAACGAAAGCAGAAAAACTGCCGACTTTCTGTGAAAAGTGATATGTTTCCGCTTTTTCACTGCAGCTTGCTACGTGGATCCTTAGTCTAAAATGAGAAAATTTAGTGAATTTTACCATGACCCCTTTTTCTGAGTATGTGAAAAACTTTAGCCCATAGTGTGTATGTATAATTTCCTCCTTTTAATTTTAGCTCTAAACTTTTCTTCATAGGGTGGTGATCCCTCAGCATATCCCCCTGCTGGGCAGCAGGCGTATCCTGGTGGGCAATATCCTCCTGGGGGCGCCTACCCACCCGCTGCTGGTGGAGGATACCCTCCTGCAGGTGGATTCCCTGCACCTGGTGGCTTTCCTGGTGCAATGCCATCCTATCCTGGAGGTAGGTTTTTACATTTGTGGTCAGTTTTTGTTATTTATTAATGAATGCCATAGTTTGATGAGTTATTGCATTTGTACTATGCTTAATCTATGATAGTCTTCTAGTTTTCTTATCAATCTGCAGATATTAATTAGGGTTTTAGCACTTGATAGCAGGATCATATAAACGGAAGAGTCCATTAATTCTTGTCTTATCAAATTTTCCCCTTATGTACTGTACAGTAATAGAGCTATAGAGAGACTTTGATCACTTGGACATTTACATTTGTTGGTCCACAAAGTTCTGTGTTAAACTAGTCTGCATGAGCGTTGCTCAACTTACCAAGGCTGCGAAATGTAGGTGCCTAGACTTTTAGGTTTACTCTTTCAATACATATATCATTTTTTTTTTTCCCTTTTAATATTGTCTCATGCTGTTTAATGCTATTACATTAATATTTTCTTCTTCCTCCCCCCCCACCACCCCCTTAGCTCCTGGATATGGAGCACCAGGTCAAGCTCCTGGATATGGCGCTCCTCCCGGTGCCCCAGGTTATGGAGCGCCACAAGGTGTTCCTGGCTATGGTGGGCCTGGTTATGGGGCTCCTCCTGGTGGCTATGGAGCTCCAGCAGCTGGGGGATATGGAGCACCTGCAGCTGGCGGATTTGGAGCACCTCCAGGTGGCGCACCAGGCTATGGCGGATACCAGCAGCCTTCTGCTCAGAGTTATGGAGGAGGAGGACCAGGCCAAATGCCAGGGCAAATGCCAGGCCAAGCACCAGGTTTGTGGACTTCTTGTTTGTTTTGTCTTTTTCTCAACTAAGGCCATAAATATTACTGAGTAGTAACAAGGCTAGATCACAATATGATTCAATGATCACCTCTCTATTTTCTTTGTGCCATTGTTGTCCTTGTGTATGTCATTTTCTTAAAACAAAGTTTTTGCACAACATGAGACTGACTGTAGGACTTTTGATTTGTGATGAAATTTGTGAGTGTCCTGTGTCAAATGATATGTGTGAAAGCTTCTAAGCAAAGCAGTCTCTGCGCAAGTCTCTTCTGTCTGCTCATGAATATTTTACTTCCTCATCTGGCAGCAGCTACATGACTGCAGGTAAGAGGAAGATCAAACTAGTCTTCAAAGTGACAAGACCCGTATAGCTTGTTATATTAGTACTAGTGTATTCTGTACATCTGTATACAATACCTAGCCAGCAATATTCAGATCAGTGTGTAAATCGTAAGATTGATCAGGTAAAGTTAGAGGCGGCTTTGTGTACCTTCTGTACTTCTGCAAACTTGTTTTCCATTCCTCTTATATTGGTTGTCTTTGGATTATTCTTGGATTCTTCTTTTCTAGGTGGATATCCGTCCGGACCAGCCCCTGGACAGCAGCCTGTGGTGTGTATTTCATTATTAAATACTAGTAATAATTCTTACAAATGGTTTTAAATGAAGTCTTGTATACAAATTCAGTGGAAAAGCTGCAGGTACCGCATGCTGGGAGTAGTAAACGGAAATTACACATTTCTTGTGAAGTATATGGTTATTGTTAGAGGACTATTCTAACAAGTTCAGGGTGTCAAAAGAGAAGCTGATATTCATATTTTCTGTAATTGGAAAGCGTAATAAATTGTATTACTTGCAGAGCACTATGAATTGAGATGGATAGATATAAAAAATTTTATGGCGTGACAGTCCTAGTAAACTGTAGTTTTATATTGCACATTGCAGGTTAGTGCTCAGCAACAGGTATGTGATGCCAATGCATACAGTGTGCAGTGCATGCATCTTAATACTATTAACCACATGTAAAGATGACTGCTTCACTTTTTTTATTTATTTAGCATTATAAGGAATATAATAGTTTATTTGTAAACATTCACTTTCCAGAATAGAATGGCCTGATATTATTTTGCACTGTGCAGAATCCAATGCCCTCCGTTTTATTTGTTGCTGCCCCTAATTTTACCTTGTATCTCCCTCATTGTCCTCTATGCTGTTATGCCCCTTTCGGTGTAAAGCCTGTCGGAGCAAGGTGACTGCATGTGTGTGTACTGGGGTTTGATCATGTCTACAACATACAGCTGCATGTCTGTTTTCTAAAGCATTTGTATGACGCACATCTGACGTAGTCAGTTCCGTTTTATTCTGCGTGTGTTTTCATCATTTTCATATGTTGTATTGTCATGTGTGTCTAAACTGATCATCAGACTGCTAGCTTCAGTATCTGGGCACTTGATGCATCGCTTTAGTAGATTAAAGACCTGCTTCACCTCCCAATAAAAGGGAAAAAAAGGTTCCCAGTAATTGTAGCCTATAGTGTGGCCCTGATGTGGTCTTTACAAAGGGTGAAGTACCTCTCAGTGGTTGTTTTGAATGCAGATGTAATTGAGATACTTGGTTTTTGGTCATATGTAAACTTGTTCCATGTAAATGGGGAGTAAATCGTTCTGGGTCTCTTTTACCTGCAGCAGCTTTGTGATTTACCAGCAGCTGTTTTGCAAGTCTCAGCAAAGCCTGAAGTCTGCACACTGACACTTCCATGTCTCCCATAGGTACACGTGGCTAGGTCCTCCTTGAGGATGGTGTGACAGAGCTCCCACTTTCTTGGTTTTGAGGGGGTCATATAAATTAGTTCCATAAATGTTTATTATGGGAAACCCACTGGCCAGATACAGGCAGCTGTATGAGGGGGGTGGGGGGCATCCAGGCAGATCTGAAGCTTTCTGCTTGTTATCACCTTGGCATACACAAAGAGGGGGAAAAAACGGCTTCTGCAGCAAGTTTCGGTGACAATAATGTTAAAGCGAATTTCCATGTAAATAATCAGGCCGATTTTCCATTTAGAATGTAAAGGGGTTGTGTAAGATTGGAATAATGTGCTTGCACTATACCAGAACGTGCCACTCTTGACTATGAGCTGTGTTCTGGCATTGCAATCCTGTTTTAGCTGATGCCTCTCACAACCTATGGACAAGAGAAGTGCTCTTTCTGTAAGAAAGTAGTCATAATAATGCCAGTGTTACATGATCCCTTTAAGAAAGGGCTGGATGATGATCACTTTTCCAGTAGTGATGGCTGCAGTATTGGCCACCATTACCCAGATGTTTGTGTGCAAGTGCTTGCGGTGAACCTGCCCTTTAAGTAGTATTAAGCATATGGGTGGTGTTATATGTATATATAATCGTTCTCTGAATAAATGTAATGTCTGGCAGTAGGGTCAGTGCATATATAATATGCCCGATACAAGTTGTTCACAGTTTGAGGTCACACCAGTTAAGAAACACTCCATTTAAATGCTAAATTATACTACAGGCCATCATCTGGGACCTAGTGACACTGGGTGAGCCGTATATTCATCAGTATGTTTTGTCTTGTGCCTCGTCTTCATCAGAGCATTATGGCAGATCTGGTGTAATGTTCTAATGTGGCATCTTCCCTGTACATCTTATTAGAGGTATACCATATACACTACATTAATGTCTGTCGTTACTTTTCCAGCCTTTTGCTGCTGCAATGACTGCCACTCAGGGAACCATCAGACCTGCAGCAAATTTTGATGCTTTAGCTGATGCTGAAAAACTGAGAAAAGCCATGAAAGGATTTGGTAAGGACGGTAACTTAGTCTGTTAGCTATTGCCTTCGTAATACTGCACTATATCTGACTGACGTTTTGTCTTACACAGGGACTGATGAACAAGCCATCATTGACGTCGTTGCTAACCGTTCTAATGATCAAAGGCAGAAGATTAAGGCAGCATTTAAGACCGCTTATGGAAAGGTAAGAACCGGCGTCCATTAGCCACCGCACGTATGATGGGTGTGACCAGGCCTACTGACATGAACGCTTGTGCTGCTAGTCTACAACCATATTTGAATACTGGGAGAATAGGGATCGGTGATATTTGCTTAGGCAATTTCTATGCAAACAATGCTGTGATCATTTTCCCACATCTATAAGGCTTTGTGCTCTGATAAAGCTGAGTATGGACTCTTGAGTCACTCTATTAAGGCTAAGTTTACATCAGTATTTATTTGTTCTTGTAATACTTTATGATAGTCACAGGATCAGAACAGAGGACTGAAAAGCTAATATAATGATGGATGTAGATAGAAAGTTTTCTTCCATCTTGGTGGTTGTCTTCCAATTGAAAACTCAAAGTCCTGCAGGCACCACTCTGCTTCTGTTTAAAAAGTGAACAAACGAGACTGAAGCCAGCGCTTCCATTTAGTTTTTTTACATTACAATGAATGACCAATACAGATAGAGTGGGGCAGATTTATTAAGACTGGCGTTGAATACACTTGTCTTTTTAATAAAGGTCTGACTGGCACAAGGTGCAAGTCTATGCCAGTCAGGAACTGGAGAATTCCTGCATACTGCACACCAGTTTACTCATAAATTTTTTGGGCTCAGGCTCCCTGCCCTGCCCCATTTCCCCCACCTCATTATCACACAGCTACACCAGAAAACTGGCATAGATTTGTTAATAAATCCCCCTTTTACTGTGCATCCGTCATCCTATTAGTTTTCATACCTGTATTCTGATGTTATGCTGGATCAGAACAACAGACGTAGAAGAAGATGAAGTAAACTTGACCTGTGTGTACTAATACAATCTGCAGGTGTCTTGATTGATTGGGGTTGTCCTAAGACTCATTACTCGGGAGCCTTGCTGGTGATGAGTCTTAAAGTCTTGAGACTTAATGCAGGTTCTGTATTATATAATATGTGATAGACCATGACGTATACACTACTTGAGTCACTACTATCATGTGACATTTACACTGTATATTCAGTCTATGTATTTTTTGATGGAGAAGTAAAAATCCTGCGCTCCACCTGCTGTCTGACAATGGTATTGTATGTCTAAGGATTCACAGTCACTAGGGTTTGTGGTAACTGGAGGCCTAGACATTGTGTAAGCACCTGTTCTGCTTTATTACACTACTAGCAGTTACCTGCGACTTCGTCTGCGGGTTGGTGGTGGCGCTGAACCGCTTATATTTCTTGTCCTCCCATGTCTGCCCCCAGTTTCTTGTCCCCCCCCCTTCTTCTACTCCCAGTTTCTTGTCCCCCCCCTTCTTCTGCTCCCAGTTTCTTGTCCCCCCCTTCTTCTACTCCCAGTTTCTTGTCCCCCCCTTCTTCTGCTCCCAGTTTCTTGTCCCCCCCTTCTTCCGCTCAGTTTCTTGTCCTCCCCATCTCTTCCCCCAGTTTCATATCCCCCCCATTTCTGCCCCCAGTGTCTTGTCCCCCCATTTCTGCCCCCAGTGTCTTGTCCCCCCATTTCTGCCCCCAGTGTCTTGTCCCCCCATTTCTGCCCCCAGTGTCTTGTCCCCCCATCTCTGCTCGGGTCATTCCATATCAAGTGACCCAAATAGGAATATTTTTTTTTACCTGACGTCTTTAGATTTTTTTTATTTTTTATGAAGTACAACTTAAGTTAATTACAAATAAAAAGTTTTGAATTTTTTTTCTTCATCAGTTAATTTTTTATAGACTTCTAAAGTTTTGAAAAAGTGTGAATTTTGGCCTGGTATGGCTTTACATTTTTTAACATATCTTGGGCTAGAATTAAGATAAAGTGGGAGGGAGATAGGTGGGAGAGGCATCATTTTTCTCAGAGCGGTACCGGCTTTCATTTGATATGTCACAAGATGATGTTTCTTTTTATTTTGTTTTGGAGAAATCAAATTCAAAATTTTGATGTGCAATTGTGAAAAAAACGTATGTTGTAAAATTGTGAAAAAAATGCATTTGTGTTACTTGTGTTCTTGGTTATATTTGTACAGGTTTTCAACTTGGGACCAAATTGGGATCAATTTTTTTTAATTTTTTTAAAAAAAATTTTTTAAGGCTTGAATCATCTGATTTTATGTTTGTGTGAGCTTCTTCCTTTTTTCTTTTCAAATTACAACTTGCTGAATTCAACATTTATATGCAACAATAAAGAGAAACAAAAAAACAAATCCCATAAGTGCCAGAATAAATACATCTTATCATCATAACACAACTTGTCCAGCATTTTCAACCTGAATGCATTGAACAAACCGAAAGAAAAAAGCTGCTCATATCCTCAAGTGCGATTTTCTAAATAGTCTCATCCTAATTATATGTTAAGAGTACAAGAACCAATATTTATAACACCTATTTCTACATGTAACAATTGTTTTTTACTATATCACTAAACATGTAATTAAGAAAAATAGTCCAGTAGATAAATCCTCATTCTATAAAATATGAACCAATCAAACAATTAATAGGACATTTTTAAACTACTGGCCTTTTATCATCAATTTGTCCTTTCTAGTGAGTGAAATGTAATCTTGTCCATAAGCGCTTACTAGCAATAGCCATTTCCTTTTGTGTCAAAGAGTATGTCCGGCCTGTCATGGTGTTAGGCTCCACCTGAGTTAATATCTGATTTTTGTTGACTTGTAAAATGTCTTGTTTTCTTGGATACACAAAGGATGGTGCTGGACCAGAAGGATGCAAAAAAGTCAATTTTATTGTCTTCATTTTCACAATCTTTGGAGAGTACAGTAGCCAGCCACCAGCGCCGATAATATTCACAGGTCACATAACCATTTATGTCATCCATTGCCAATCTTGTGCCGCCTTCTACCACTTCATGGACTTCACTGTCATTTTAGACCACAGGCTGAACAGATCTGAATTCAAGATTTTCGGAATGACACTGTAATAGTTAGATTTTAAAATATTATCCCATCGCAATCCCAACTTGAATTTTGGTACAGATGTGGCTAAGGGCATAGCAGGCCCATGTGCATTTTTTTGAAATTTTTAAAATAAAACGTTTTTTTTTCGGAAATGCGTTTTAAAATTTTGCGTTTGTGTTCACATGGGTAAAATATTAACAAAGATACTCTTGTGACATATTTGGTGAAAGCCTGTATAGTTCTGAGTAGAATGGCGTTTATTTTGTTTCTCTATCTTTTTTCTAGCCTAAGTTATGAGGAGAAATGTAAAGGCAGGAAACACCGAAATTCGCACTTTTTCTGAACTTTGAAAATCAATTAAAAATCCAAAAAAATTTCTAGAATTTTTTTTTTCTTCACATTTTGCATTCTCTGACACACTATTACCAAATGACAAAATCTCAAAAGAATTAAAAATATAGAGGGAAAAATCATTGGTTCACTTGACACGGAATGACCCGCTCCCAGTTTCTTGTCCCCCCATTTCTGCCCCCAGTGTCTTGTCCCCCCATCTCTGCCCCCAGTTTATTGTCCCCCCATTTCTGCCCCGTGTCTTGTTCCCCCATTTCTGCCCCAGTTTCTTGTCCCCCCCATCTCTGCCCCCAGTTGCTTGTCCTCCCCTTCATCTGCCCCGTTTCTTGTCCACCCATGTCTGCCCCCCCCGTGTCTTGTTCCCCCATCTCTGCCCCAGTGTCTTGTTCCCCCATCTCTGCCCCAGTGTCTTGTTCCCCCGTTTCTGCCCCCAGTTTCTTGCCCCCCCTTCATCTGCCCCCAGTTTCTTGGCCCCCCCATCTCTGCCCCCAGTTTCTTGGTTCCCCCATTTCTGCCCCAGTGTCTTGCCCCCCCTTCATCTGCCCCCAGTTTCTTGTCCTCCCATGTCTTCCCCCAGTTTCTTGGCCCCCCCATTTCTGCCCCCCCCCCCCGTGTCTTGTCCACCCATGTCTGCCCCCCAGTTTCTTGGCTCCCCATTTCTGCCCCCAGTGTCTTGTCCCCCAATCTCTGCCCCCAGTTTCTTGTCCCCCCCCCATTTCTGCCCCCAGTTTATTGTCCCCCCATTTCTGCCCCCAGTTTATTGTCCCCCCATTTCTGCCCCCAGTTTATTGTCCCCCCCATTTCTGCCCCCAGTTTATTGTCCCCCCATTTCTGCCCCCAGTTTCTTGTTCCCCCATTTCTGCCCCAGTTTCTTGGCCCCCCCTTCATCTGCCCCCAGTTTCTTGTTCCCCCATTTCTGCCCCAGTTTCTTGTTCCCCCATTTCTGCCCCAGTTTCTTGTTCCCCCATTTCTGCCCCAGTTTCTTGTTCCCCCATTTCTGCCCCAGTTTCTTGCCCCCCCCTTCATCTGCCCCCAGTTTCTTGTCCCCCATCTCTGCCCCCAGTTTCTTAGCCTCCCACCTCTGCCCCGTTTCTTGTCCCCCCCATTTCTGCCCCCAGTGTCTTGTCCCCCCCTTCATCTGCCCCCAGTTTCTTGTCCCCCCCCATCTCTGCTCCCAGTCTCTTGTCCCCCCCCCCCCCCATCTCTGCTCCCAGTCTCTTGTCCCCCCCCCCCCCCAATCTCTGCCCCCGGCTTCATGCACCCCCCCTCCCCATCAGCCCCAGTGTAGTTGAACCCACCTTGCCACGCTCCCCCACCACTCTCTCAGCTCGCTCGCTGCACATAGGTGTCGGGCGGCTGGCTGCGTATGGCATATATGAGGCAGAGTGAGGGCTGGCATCAGGCTGCTATGACAGCCGGAGCCTCGCGCTGCCTCCCTGGCCTGTCAGACGTGTGCTTGTATTGCAGCCTAGGCAGGTAGACTGCAATAGAGGCGCCGGTATTATACAGTGCATTGCCGAAAACCGGCGCCTCTACTGCAGTCTACCTGCCATACGCAGCCAGCTGCCCGACACACATGTGCAGTGAGCGGAGAGAGCGGCGGGGGAGCGTGTGAGGAGGCTGCTGCAAAGAAATCTCCTATAGAAAACAGCTGGCTCCAGGATATTTAGCTTTGTGTCCATAGTCAGAACAGCTTTCCCTTCCTCCTTCCCCTCCCTCTGTACTAATGACCTCCTCCAGGGGACAGAGGTAAGAGAGTCCTCTGTGCTTTACAGTAGAGCTGTATTGCAATGTGAGTGGCTGGCTGGACGGTCTCGTGTCTCTTTTTTTCTCCCTTGACAGGAACAGTCACATTTCTTTTAATAAAAATATATTTGTTGCTTACCTTTACTTTAACTGTAAACTTAGGAAATCTCTAACTATAACTTGGGTCTTGTTCTGTTTTTGTAGGATTTAATCAAAGATTTAAAGTCCGAACTAAGTGGCCATGTGGAAGAGCTTATCATCGCCCTCTTCATGCCCCAGACGTACTATGACGCGTATAGCATCTACCATGCCATGAAGGTAACGTGACATTGCAGTTTCATAAACCAGAAACTTGTAAAGAATACTTTTTATCAGAAAATAGGAATTTTTTTTAAATAAAATGTGCCATATAGAGTGCGAATTGCCATGTGACTGTATATGGAGCAGTGATCATGATTTAGTCAGGGTCTGAATGTTGTCACAAACTTGTATAACCCTGGTAGGCACTTTGTGCAGAGCCCATTTCATTGGACTTCTGAGGCGGTCTTCACTATCTTGTTGCTTGTACACTTGTATGGTCTAGAAGATTTTCTAGTGTTTCTGCATTTTGAGCTATTCTATCTTTCCCCCTTTTGTAGGGTGCGGGGACTAAAGAAGGTGTGCTCATTGAGATCCTGTGCTCCAGGACGAACAGTGAGATTAGGAACATTGTGGCATGTTACAAATCCGAATTTGGGCGCGACATTGAGAAGGATATCCGATCCGATACCTCTGGTCATTTTGAGAGACTGCTTGTGTCTATGTGCCAGGTAAGGATTTCTCACAATGCTTGGCTTTAGATGCAGTTGTGCTTTTCATCTGTGCAGCAGTTGTCATTATCAATAGAAATCCTAAAGCATCACCAGATAACTGGACCCCTGGAGTCCAGCCATATTGGCCGTCAGTGGGGTCCATCTGCTCAAATGAAAATAAATGGGACTGAGCTGTAGTGTGGTGCCTGTGACCAATAGCCATGTCTTCTAATACTGCACAACCCCTTTAAACCTAAGCAAACTTCTGAATATTTTTTTTTCCCCTTCCTATTATTTTCCACCTTGTCATCTGCATTAGATTCTGTTTCTTAAGGTCTTTTATCTGTCTTCAGGGCAATAGAGATGAAAATCAGAATGTGAATATGCAAATCGTTGAACAAGATGCCCAGCGTCTTTACCAGGCTGGCGAAGGAAAACTGGGGACAGATGAGTCTTCCTTTAATTTGGTGCTGGCCAGTCGTAGCTTCCCACACTTGAGGGCTGTGTCAGAAGCCTATTGCAGAGTAAGTAACTGACTAATCGGACTCTATCATTGCCATATATAATATATGAAGACTTGTAATGACATAAAATGGGCTTATTCACACGCCTTTTGGTTTTCACAAAGCTTGCTGAAAAACTCCAAAGCAATTCCTTAGCCAGATATTTCTATAGTGTAGTAAAGTCCAGATATTAGTATTTCATAAAGTTTTACAAATCATTTAGAAATTCATCAGGTTTATGTAAAGACTGTTTATAGCGAACAATACCATGAGGCTTGTATTGTGTAATGAGAGCATTCATGTGTGCGGGCTTGTTCATAGTTTTCCATCCATGAATAATGAACTATATGTAGACATCCTGCATATATCCCAATGTGATGATGAACAATGCTGCTGCTTCGTCTAGTGTGATGGATATCCTGTCACAAGGCAAGTGCGACAACCAAGTGACTCAAAATGGGGGCCATGGCCAGGAAACTAATTGTACTTAAGTATACCATAGAAACTTCTCACTGCAAGCTATAGAAACCAATATTTGTGCCAGTGGGAGACCTTTTGCCCAGTTCTAGCACATCCAGTGTTGTACTTGTACTCTTTGATCTTTATAAAGCTTACTTCTTGGTCTCTTGCAGATTTCAAAGCGTGACTTGATAAGTGCCATAGGAAGAGAATTCTCTGGACATATAGAAGACGGACTAAAGGCAATTTGTAAGTGATCATACTTAAGACATTGTATTTATTTGGTTTGGTTATACATCCATAGAAACTTTATATGCTGATATTTCATAAATGTATAGTACGGTTTGTACCATGTAGTGGGCTGCAGCCAAAAAAAAACAAAAAAACCCCAAACCCACTGTGGAGGAAAGCAGGGTGTTTCCATAGATATAACAGACGTGCTGCACCTAGCAAATGTTTTTGAAGTTGCATTATGTCTGCTGCTGATTTTTATTTTCTGCAATGTTTGGATGGGATTAGCCAGAATTCCATCCAATTTGCAGGTTTTCGCAATGTGAGGCCTTGGCCTGAAAGTGTCTTCCAGATTTGAGTCCTACTCTAATCATTTGGGAGTCTGCCTTTAAAGGTCTCCTGTGAATCAACTGTTTGAATGCTTCCTCAGCTTCACAAACCATGTTATATGTTCCTTGATTTGGGACTGATCTGTGAGCTGGTCATATTCGCAAGAGAATGAGCTGAACTGCAATACCAAGCACAACCACTGTGCAAATGTGAAGCTGCTTCTGTGGTCTCTTTTTAGACAGGTCATTAAAGATCAGCTATGTGGACCGCTCTGCTATGAGTGCTGTAGTAACACTCTCTGAATCTCTTTACAGTGCAGTGTGCTATAAACCGTCCAGCCTATTTTGCTGAGCGACTTTACAAGTCCATGAAAGGAGCCGGTACCAAAGACTCAACTTTGATCCGGGTGGTTGTAACCCGCAGTGAGGTATGGTTCTGGTTTATATTCATTACAACTATCAATAATAATAATGGGGAAGATTTGTAAATTTCACCCGATGCTGTCTGCCCAAGGGCATAAAAGTTCCAGGGCACAGGCGCCCATTCATCCAATAGCTGCCCCACAGGTTGTAAAATTGCTGCATTATAATGAGTAAAAAAAATTAGTAGTTGATACCTTTTATTAATGGCTAACTTAAAAAATGACATATTGCGAGGTTTCGGGATATTAAAGCTATCACTTCAGCAGGCTGGTATAACACTATCTGTAGACAGGCATATTTATACAGGAAGAGTGTTAGAGGCAAAAATCGATGGAAAGCAGAACATGCAAATATACAGTAAAAAAAACCAAAAACCCATATATATCAGTTCCCAGGAAAGTTCTCTGGGTTTATGGTTCCTTTGAACAGTCACGTGGTGTCTACTTGTTGTAAAACGTCATAAAACCATTGTTGTTTTTGAAATTTCCTCTTAAAACCAGGATCTTCATGTCATTGGTGATATTATGATTTTGTTTGCAGAAGTGTTTTGGCACAGGGAGGTCCATTCTCTGCTCTCTAGTCGTATGTCTGTGTGAGTACATCCTAAGTGCCTGTCCTGTCTCGCCTACATACAGGCCCCCAGTGGGACACTTAGTACACATTATAAATACACCACATTAGGTGTGCTGCAGGTCAAGTTGACGATATCCTAATTATTTGGACTGGGTCTGAACAGCTGAAAACCTTCCATGAACAATTCAACCAGTTCCATCCCACCATCAACCTGACACTCAATCACTCCTTCACTGAAATAAATACAGGACAACAAAATTGAGACATCGCTGTATCGGAAGCCGATTGACCGCCCTACCTACCTAAGATGGGATAGCTTTCATCCCAAACACATAAAGAACTCCATTGTCTACAGCCAAGCCATCAGATACCATCGCATATGTTCAGACCCTGCAGATAGAGACGAACAACTTGAAGGCCTCAAAAACACATTCTTGAGGCAGGGTTACCATCCAAGAACAGTTGATAACCAAATTAACAGGGACATGAGAATACCAAGATTGGATTTATTAAAATACAATACCAAACAGGAAAACAATTGGGTGCCCCTGGTTGTCAAATATAACCCATACCTGGAGACGCTGAGAGGAATCACACGCAAATTACATCCACTACTGCAAAAAGACCACCGTCTAAAATCCATATTTCCAGACCCCCCCTCTCCTGTGCTATAGGCAGCCACCAAACCTCAGGAATATGATTATTAGCAGCTCACTGTCACCTCCAACTAACACAGGAACATTTCCATGTGGACAGAAGAGGTGCAAGACCTGCCCTCACATACTGACTACGGATAAAATAAAGATCCCAAACTCTGATCAAGACTACAAGATCCCAGGTAACTTCACCTGCAGCACATCTA